>NW_022146029.1:1611912-1621967 GCF_002938485.1 Sitophilus oryzae
CTCAGTATACTTCGTTCAGTTACGTACTAAGTCCAAAAATGACATTACTTGCTAGTTTTGAAGTATAAGTTAGGGACAAAAGTTAAAAGTTTTTAAATTTAAGTTTTAAGTTCTTTTTACTAATTGGAAATTACGACCACTTATTTTGGCGTTCTGAATGTTTACATTGATTAGGTTATACCAGTTTCAGTTTCAATTAGCATAGTTTGTTTCTCTAATAGCAAAATAATATTAATTGAAACCAGATTTCTTCTATTAATTTCGAGTAGCTTCATTCAGAACATCGCAATTAGTTGGTTTCAATTACACTTTATACTTTTTAGTTTACGATCATTCGCAATGTTTAAAACACACAATTAAAATGAATAGAATATCCTAGCAACAACTTGCGGTAATCAGTTGTATCCATAGAAAGCCTAATATTTGGCTTATAAAACAATACATTTTGTTCTAACCACATTTTATCTTGACGGACGATAATCAAAGATGAAAATGACATTTTCTCGTAAATTTTGAGTATGCTTAGTGGAAAAGTCAAAAGTTTGTTAACTTTTCCACCAATTGAAAATTCCTATCACTAATTTTGCCGTTCCGAATCGCACATTTCAAATTTGAGGAACAAAAAAGCTAATTGAAACCACTAATTTATTCCACGAATTGCATGGTTCTGAATGAAGCTTAAGATTAAGGATACGATTGAAAATATTTAAAACTAAATTTGCAAACTGTTGTTAAAAGGCATCGTTATAATAGTATCGTAAAATTTTAGACATTTTAAAAATATATATACAGACTAGTGTATATATGCCTACTAAATATATTTCTCTCCTTGTTTCAGGCCAATCAGAACTTCTACAAATCCATGGTCGAACTCTACGTGTACCTGGATCGTCTGAAAGACCTCAAGATCACCACCAACGCGCAGTTCAACTTCGACAAGCGCCGCTCCATCTACGAGGACACGAAAAACACGCTCAGACTCACCATCTGCGAATTCAACGACACCATCAGGAAACAGTTGAAGGTTCCGAACATGTTCGACGCCTCCAAGCAGCCCACCGTGAAAACGGGCTGTTTGCCGAAAGAGGCCGACCTCAGCAAAGTGCAGATGCTCGACCTACAGTTTTTCGATAAGCTGATGAGATTTTTCAAGCAGGGCAAAAAGACATTTAAAAGAAGTTGAAACGGAATAATAGGGGCAACAGTAGAGTGAACGGTGGTAAAAAACATCGGACGTAAAATGCGGGAGTGTTATAGTTTAAATTGTATATCAGAAGATATTGAAGTTCTACTCTTCTAAGAATATCTGGCTGTGATTTAGATTTAAGATATATTTATTATTTTTAACTTATTTATTTATTTTTTTTTGCTTTTTTGTATTGAATGTATGGCCCAGTACTATTGACACTTATACACTTGATCTTTTTTTGTTCTATAAGGCTGCGCTACTTATTAACATTTAGAATCAATAATTACTTAATTATTTTATGTTTTTTAAGTACTACCAAAATATATTTTATAGAATTTTACTTCGGAGCAATGTTCCGCATAAAAGGAAAATAGCCAGGGTGCATCTGGTTTTGGATGATTTGAGATAAATAATACGATAGAAAATAAAATTTGACACTCGAAACGTAATTTTAACGACTCGAAACGTTTAGGAAGCTCGCTTATTGCATTATTTTGTATATGTGTAATTTATTATGTAAAGACTGTTTCATTAATATGTAGATATCACGTGCTTTAGAAATTTATACCAAAGCAATGGTAAAGCAATCGAAAGATAAAGATGAGCACGATATGAACGATGGTATTTCTTCATTCCTTTTATGTAAAAATATTATACCATGTGATATACTTTGTATTATTTATTTATTTTAATATTGTTTAATATTTAGAATCGCCAACCCGTTTACGAATATCATTTAACCTAAAATGTATTATTTTGTCAGTATTATTAAATCGATCTAAGTTTTGATATTTTTGTAAATAAAACAAACATTGTTTTGAAGATAAATGGTGTATTATTTCTTATTTTGTATCAACCTGTGTTACAAAGAATGTATTTATCCTAATCATAATCGTATGATAGATTTATTGCATCAACAAACAAATCTTGCTTTACTCAAACTAATATGATTATACATCGTATACAAAATAAAACACTAATTTGCAAAATACGCCAAAGTACTTTACTTGTAACACTGGACTCGTGTTTTGTTAACCATGTTAGAATCATTAGTAGATGATTAAAGACGGTTATGTGATTAAAAATGATTGATTAAAATCTGCTGCTAAAAAATGTTAATGATGCTAAAATAGTTAGCAAAACGAGAGTTTAGTGTTAAAAGTAAAGTGTTTCGGCGTATTGTGGTGAATTCTTATTTTTCTATTGAACGTCAATTTCGATGAGAGTATAATAATTTGGTAAATAAATTGACATTATGTAAAATCGTTATTAGAAAAAATGGCTTCCAATAGTAAATTTCAGACTGAATGACAATTAATTTAATTAATTAAAAAATATATGGATATCTTAAAAAATATATGAACCGATCGGCAAGGGATTTCATCATTTATTATTTTTTATAAATTGTGCTGAAATGACCCTTAGTTAGTTCAACCTTGTTTGCCATGTGCCACTCCTTCTTTTGAGTAGTCGCTTCCGCATCCTCACCAACAGCTAGAGCTATAGCAATTTTATCATCATAATTTTCAGCTTATTCAACCATTTCCAAAACACGCTCAGACTCACCATCTGCGGATGCAACGACACCATCAGGAAACAGTTGAAGGTTCCGAACATGTTCGACTCATCCAAACAGCCCACCGTGAAAAAAGGCTGTTTGCCGAAAGAGGCCGGCCTCAGCAAAGTGCAGATGCTCCACCTACAGTTTTTCGATAAGCTGATGAGATTTTTCAAGCAGGGCAAAAGACATTTGAAGAAGTTGAACCGAAATAATAGGGGCAACAGTATCCTAAAAAAAACTAATATGATGATGTGATTTGCTGTTGCAATACCAAAAGTTCGATGCCACAACTGTAATCATTTATATGCAGTTTAAAATGATAGTTGGACGTCATTTTTGATGAGAGTATATAATTTATGAACAAATTGACAAATAATGTAGAATGGTTACTAGAAAAAAATACTCCTAACAGTAAATTTCAGGATGAATTATAATTAACTTAGAAATGTATGGATATCTTAAAAAACATCTTATGAACCCAATCGACAGGGGATTTCATCCTTGATTATTTTTATAAATTGTGCTGAATTCACCCTTAGTTTTCCTTTTCAACCATGTTTGCCATGTGCCTTTTGAGTTAGCGCTTCTGCAACCTCACCAAGAACTAGAGCTAGAGCGATTTATTGTCTGTATAAAATTAACCATTCAAGAAACTTTTTTTAGAAAATTACTAAATCAACGAACAATTTTGACTGATATGTATTTAATAGATGGTTATTTTCTTTTATCTATGGATATGTATGACCTGTCATATGTTTACAGAATGAGATTGTAGGGCAGGGGAACTAAGCTGTTACTAACAAATGTGAATAGGTCTGGTAGATGGGGGAAGTACAATAAAAAAAATACAGAACCTAGGCCCTATTAGATCTCTTGTGCATCTTCTTTATCTCTCTTGTGTATCAATTTAGAAAGGAAGGTGGCAATAAGAATCGGTGGATTCTCCCACAAATAGGTTACAGTTAGTGTTCAGAGTAGTGTTTCAGTACTTTCGGTACCGCAATTTCCCGGTTCTTTGATGTCTTATAAAAACAGGGAATTCACTCTCAAAATTGTCAATTCTAACTCGAAACTAATAATTCCTGGTTCTTTCGGTACTTTCGAGACTCGATAACAATAATTAAAAAAAAATTTTTGTTACATGCGAAAGTCAGAAAAAAGATACTTTCTAGCAGTCGAAATCAAACTCTTTTAAATTAGTGATGCTATCTCTTACTTTTCTTACTTTTGAAGTTCTTATAATGTTTATTAGCAATTATTGTTGAGTTAATTAATATGCTATTTTATTGTTTAGTATAATGTTGCTAAATGTATTAGTTATATTTTTTATGTTATGTTTTTATAGGCATTTGGGCATTTACATTTGAAAATGTAAGTGTTTTTTTCAAATTTAGTTAAATATTGGTTTATGTTGTTTGATGTAAATTTTAAGTTACCTATGTATTTTTCGTTTTTTTTTGACTTGTGTTCATGTTAATTTTCTCATGACCGATTTTAATAATTTGATACTATTTTCGTTTAAAACTCAATTTTTTATCGGTGCTGCTTTCAAAAACCATCCCTTGCTTGCTGATTGACGAACTGCATAACCAATGAACAATAATTTGCTAGTACTGAAAGTACCGCCAAAACGGGAAACCGACGATTCCTGAGAGGTATTCATAATTGGAAAATCATGGTTTGAAAGTACCGGGAATTCCCGGATCTCTTTAGCTATCACAAGACCGGGCCTAGAAATTAATTCCCGGTCCTTTCGGAACAATAATTAAAAAAATATTTTTTTGTTACGCGAGAAAGTCCTTTGATACTTTCTAGCGATCGAAATTAAATTCTTCTAAATATGTAGTCATGCCATTTCTTATTGAACTTGCTTCCTGCTTTTTTAAAGGTCCTATAATGTTTATTAACAATTATTGAAGTTTAAATATGTTATTTTATTATTTAGTATAATGTTGTTCAATGAATTAGTTATGTTTTATGCTACGTCTTAATATAAATATTTGTATTTTTAATTCAATATTTTAATTCTTTCCCCCCATTGTAGTCAACTTTGTGTTATTGTTTGTGTTCATGTTAATTTTCTCTTGACTGATTACTTAATAATTTGATATTATTTTCATTAAAAATCTCAATATTTTTTTTATCGATTTTACTATAGAAATCCATCCCTTTCTTTCTGATTGACGAACTGCACTATCGTTCAACAAAAATTAGTTAGTACCGAAAGTATCGAAAAAAACTGATAAATCCCGGTTCCTAAGAGACGCGATACCGAAATACCCAGTTCCGAAAAACAGCTCCGGATCCAGAAACCCTAGTCACAGTAGGTTGGTCTTCACCCAAAATTGACTTTCTGGTTGAGACAGAATCGGGCCTTCGATAAGTGTTAAACCGTCTCGTATTCTTGTTTGCATCCGGTGCAAAGTTATGTGTCGCTTAGCTTCATTTTGTGAAGGGAATCCATTGAGTAGAAAATATCCGGTTAATATTCCGGTTGCATTTCACCCTGGGAAACTATTTCTGGACATTGCCAAAAATATCACTGTTGCTTCCTTATTTTAGTGAACTAGTATTTCTTGAAGTTTTGTAGGGTGATATGACTGATATATTTAATATTATATTTCATCGCTGCTATGAGCAATAAGTTGAAGAGAACAGGTCCAAAAATATTTGGATTGGCTGCCTTCTTGTCAGCTTCTGCATTATTGTTGTCTCCACTGTTGCTACTACATTGTGCGTATGCTTTGAACCAGCCCAACGTAATCTTGTTACCACTTGAAGCCTCCATGAGAGATCACTGACAGTCACATGCACACTACTCAACAGTTATACTGAATCTTCGTAAAGTTAAAAGATAGTTTAATAATAATAATAGCTCCCGTATATAGCGTTTGACGCCGTCAAGACGCCGCCAAGGTACAGCTTGCCATGCTAGAGCCGTTCGGTATACAACGAAAGTAATGTGGCTAGCAGTACGCTTCAACCGCCTATTATTACCTGAGGATTATGAATCCCAAGTACTCATTTAAGGCTGAGTCGACCTAGGTACCCAAATTATTTTTCTTTTTAATAAAAATAGTCGGCTGATGAAATGCCGAGTGTAGGATTCGAACCCACTACCTTGAGATTGGTAGACGAAAACCTGTACCTCTACGCCACCGAGCACCACTAAAAGATAGTTTCATTTAGTAAATTATACATGGTCCATTTATTTTGAATTTTCAGGCTTCGTGAAAATATCCTACAGTCCGTTCTCTTTCCTTTTTCTTCAGTTACAATCTCATCTTATTAAACCTTAATAGCCAATATAGATTTTTTTTGCACAAGAGAAACTTATACAGGGTGAGCCTTAATAAGTGCCAAATATTTTAGGGGTAGTATATTTCGACACCAGAAACACGGTTATGAGGTTTTTACTGATTTTTTTTAATTTGAAATATTTCCATTCCATTTTTAGAGACAACAGAATGTCTAAGTGACAATGGCACATTTGTCACTTATACGTAAATTATTTTTAATAGGTATTCTAAAAATGTCTCGATTTGGAAACGATTCTTTAAGTGCAACTGAAGAAAAAGTTGCCGACAGTAAGCCGAAAAACACTATAATTAATCACCAGTATGTATGGAAACAGTTTATATACTTTGTAAAAGATAGAAACTACATTTTGGATGAGAACATCTCAATCTCGGCACTGACCAATATTTTGACCGATTGGACATTTAATATGAAAAGGAAAAACGGCCAAGACTATAAGGATTTTACGGTAAAAAACTATTTGGAATGTAACAGCCAAGCTATTAATGAAAAAATGCCAAAAAGAATATAATCGAGGATATAATATTAAATCTAATCCTTTTATACTGACACCGAATTTAAAATATCCCGGGAGGCAAAAAGTGCCAAAAGGAAGGAATTGCAGATGAACCATCTAAAAAGAAAAGAAAGCTCTAAGGCACTCAAATACGAAGAATTCAAGTTGATGGTACGAAATTGTAATGAAGAATGTTCCGATGGTTTGCAAAAAAAAATATTTTTTTGTATTATCCTACGAATTGGTATGGCGAGGAGGAGAGGGAGGAAAATGTTTTGTTTCCTATTTTAATGATGATATTGATATTATAGGACAACCCAATCGGTCGCATTAAATACAACCCGATATTCCATAAATCCACTCAAGGAGGAGATAAACCTTGTGCTCCGTCAAAATGGCTGGTCATAAATAGAGGTTAACCTTGGATATTATATGTCCAGTAAGGCTATTCAAAAAAATTATGGAAAAAAGAAAATTAATTAATGTTCCAAGATTGTTTTTAACTGTAAATCCTTCCTGAGAAATGGGTAAATGGTTCAAGAACCTTCCTGTTGGGAAAAATGCGATTGCTCAATGGGTGTCTATCGAAGCGTAAAAATCAGGTTTGGCTACGGAGCAAGTAAAAATTACTAATCATTCGCTACGTGCAACAGCTGTGTTGACACTAGCAGAGAAGGGGGTTGAGAAGAACACAATGGTCAAAATAACTGGGCACGCAAACACAAAGTCAATTAAACCTTACCTTCAACTCGATGATGAACATCATGCAAATTTGGTAGAAAAAATGAGAGACAATGAAACTGCTACAAGTTCTAATAATATTACTAATGTTTTTGTACCTACTATAGGTTCATTTAATTTCATTTCAAATTCAGCATCTTCAAGTAGCGCAACGGAATCTCAACATAATAATTTTTATAACTGTGTTTTTCACTGCAATTCTTCGTGTAATTTTTAATTTCTAATATTATAAGTTCAGTTTCATTTTATTGCTTAATTTTTTAAGTTTTCAAAAAAATCTATGTATTTTCATGTTTTTATTCCGGAAATATTCTACCGAATTATACTCGTGCATCAAAATTAACCTGATAATTTTTCATTTAAGCATGTTGTCAATAAAAAACAGCATTCGTTTATATTCATATTTTGGATGAGGCAAGATTTATCTTATGGCAAGATATGAATATAAACTCATGCAGTTTTTAGAGACAACATGCTTTCATGAAAAATTATAGGTAATTTTGATGCACTTGGGTAATTACTTCCGAAAATATTTCCGAAATTTTTTTAGTTTTTAGTTTAAACTAAAAATTTTTTGATAGCATGGCAACATAGGCAATAGATTAAATTTACAAGAAAGAAAATCCAGCAAAAATCCAGTGGTTCTCTCAAAATTTTAGCAAAGAATCATCTTTTGGAAATCTTCAAAGTAAAATAACTCAGTTATTTTGGATTTATATTGAAACGGTAAAAGAAAATATATTTCTTTTGTCGAGATCTACCAGCCCTGATAATATGTGCACTTATTTAAGATTCACCCCTGTATAGGTATAAAAAAGATTATTTTTTTTAGAAATTTTTATATTAATGCCTTTTAAAGTAAGATTAATAATTCATAAAAATATCATGTCTCTCGTCTAAAAATGACAACTAAGTATAGAAGCAAAAATCTCTAGAAAATGTATATAACTCATAAAGTACACACAATATTCTATTGTAATTTAAAATTTGGCAAAATTTAGTCACATATGATTTTTATGAATAATTCCATTATTACTAATACAACATATATTTAAACTATTTTAGATTAAATTTTGTAAAACATCAGAGTTTCCTTTGCTGTCAGCATAATATGCAACCTCGCAACTGTATTAGATATTCGAATTAGTATATTTTTCATATATTTTTTACAAACAGAAAAGAAGAATATCCTCAAGTTGTTTCTCTTACCTTTTTAACTAGATCATTTGCAAGAGCACAACTAAAAGATAGATATATAATAGAAATTCTGAAATGTTCACCCATTCTAAAAGCCTACTATACTAAAAAGTAATTTTATTGATAATTTTAAGAACCATATAATTTTTATATTAGAATGTTTATTTTTGCGTAAGATAACTGATAAGTGATAACAAAATAGAGAATAAATTCGGGAATTACCAGTTGTTAAAGATAATATATGATAAACCTGGTAAACAATAATGTAGATTTTTTCGCCAGCTAATTATATTTAATGTGCTTCATCTATAAGTAACCATATTAGTTATTGCAAATTATTTTTTAATTATTTCAAATCATAATACATATTACAAATGCGATATAAGTCTAATAAAGTACTAAATTGGATTAACTTGTAAAATGTTGCATAAAGAATCCACTAAAAATTGTAATACTCTTTTCTTTTTTTTAAGTGCCTCGTAAAATTAATTTTGTTTAAAATATTCCTAAAAAAGTACTACATCCAACACTAAACTGCATCTTCAAATGTACAGTCGTATACAGGGTGTCCCAGGCTGACCGTGCATTAGAAGTTTCTAGAGAACCACAATATCTAGAACAGAAATTTTTTGCACATCGTTATTTCACAACGAGATATATCGATTAAAAATTTTTTCAATATGGCGGCACTTCCGGAAATAGCGGAAGTCGACAGCAACTTTCTTATTTTAAATGGGTGCCCCCATGTTTCATTACATACTTAAATTCTCTGTAAAATTCTATAAATATTGATGTTAATCACTCTATACCTAACATTAACCATTTCTGAGAAAAAAAATATTTAAAATTTTTGGACCAAAAAATCTACCTGCCAAAAAAATGTTTATAGTCTAAAAGTCAAATCTAGTGATTACCACAGCCACTGTGATATAAAGAGAAAACATGTGGCTATCTATTTCAAAAATTATATTCTTCAAATGTCATATAATAATGGCGGTAGCTGTCGTCATGGAATTGGGCGATTAAAAATGTATTATAAATCATTTTTTTTTCAAATGAAAGCCCACTTTTTTTATTTCACTAGTAAAAAGGTTTTCCAATTCGTTACTTTTTGAGTATATCTAAAATAGTAAATCGTTTTATGTTATTTAAGATTTAGTTTGAAAACATATATTTTTCTTGATTTTATATCTAGCTTACTTTGACATTAAGTGTTTTATTTTGTGCTGTCCACTTCCGGTGTTTCCGGAAGTACCGCTATATTGAAAATATTTTTAATCGATAGATCTCATTGTGAAACAATGACGTGCAAAAAATATCCGATCTAGATATTGTAGTTCTCTAGAAACTGTCTCTAGACACCCTGTATAGTAGACATTTTTTACTATTTTATCAAACAATAATATAAGTAGGTACATTGCATTTAACATTGTATTACAAATAGCCCATGAGATTACTTCCTCATATCGATGATGTATATAAAACCGATAATATAATCTAAAATGTACATACGTTTATGAAATGAATCAATGCACTAAAGAATCCAAGTAAAT
>NW_022146030.1:0-3234 GCF_002938485.1 Sitophilus oryzae
TTCTACCACATACTATACTACGGTGCAGAGCCGGTAGAAAGAAAAATGTATTTATGATGATATTATTGTTGTTTAGTGCCAAAAATTAGTAAAGTACAATATTAAATTGTAATGTGTTATATTAATATTGATTTTTTATCATTGATAATTGACAACTTAGATATACATTTTATTATTTCGCTGAAATATTCACATTCAAGATAGACTCAAAATTAAAACGAAACACGACCTATCACGTAGTCTTTAATGTGCCTGCCCCTTAGTGATTACGTGATAAACCTTGTTTGATTTTGGTTTTTAATCTGTGTTGAACATGAATAGCCTGTAAGTACCTAGAATAAGAATAGTCTGTAAAATAGCCTAAGGCTAATTTCATTTTGAAATTTAAGAAACAACAAAAATGACTCAAAGTATGCGAAATTAAATTCAAAAGCAAAAAATCTTGCAGTGAACAAAAGAAGTGATTCCCAATTTTATTTTTTTATTTCCAATTTTATTATTTTAATAATTTAGTGTCGTCCGAAAATGATAAAACATTTTTGTATACAGTAGATACCTTAATAGGGATGTGTGATTGCATTGCAGGGCAAGAGCGAAAATTTTGAAAACATATGTGCGCAGTTGAAGAAAATTATAAGACTCTCAATTTAAACTGCATTCTCTCATTATCAACCATTGATAGAAAGAATTTAGCTAAATTAGCCACGGGGGAAAACATTTTGATAGTCTTAGCAGCATTTTTTTTATCTTTTAATTGCCAACCATTTCAAATTTTTCAAATTCATTTACCCACTAGTACATATAAAAAGCATTTTTGGTAAACTCTGTCTCAAATAGTTTCTGAAAAATAAAATTAATTTTTTTAAAAAGGTCCGATTAAATTAATATCTCCGAAACTAAAGATCCAAGAAAAGTCGTAATATATCTACAAATTCATTTACCCACTAGTAGATATAAAAAGCATTTTTGGTAAACTCTGTCTCAAATAGTTTCTGAAAAATGAAATTATTTTTTTTAAAAAGGTCCGTTTAAATTTATATTATAAATAAATTAAATTTATATTATAAATATATAAATTTATATTATTTGAAGGACTTGAAGTTGTTGGCATTTTGAAAAAGGAATCAAAAGATAAAAGACTATCAAAATGTTGATCTAATAACAATTTGACGTTTATACTATTACGTCAAAAGCAACTTTTTTCCAAAGCCTACCATGACTTCACTGAATCATCATTTCTTGTTCACTGTTATTAATATCTTAATTATTAGATATTAATACATCTGGCATTATGGTATTCTGGTGTTTCGTCGATTTTAAAATAAACTAACTCGTGTTCCGACTAACAATGCGAATTCACAACCAAAATTATTGCATATATCGTTTAAAAATATACGGAAAGGAATTTAAAGAATCTTTTTTATTCATAGCTTTGATAATCTGTAATAAACATTTTTTTGTTAATATGGATATGGTAAACAATGTTTATCGTTCAGACCCAATATTAATACAAATTCTTGCAGATTTAGATTTGTGGTCTCTTGGATTTCAGAAGAAATTTGACCATTGTTTTGGCCTTAAAATACCTAGAAATATTATTTTACAGTTTAATAGAGTCAGAATAGTAACACTGTCTCAACAGGGCTACCGGCAAGTTGCAATAGCTGCAATTGTAGGAGTTAACCAAAGCAATGTTTCGCGAATATTAAAAAAATTCAGGGAGACAAACGAAGTTACAGACCGGCCTGGAAGAGGTGGAAAGAGAGTTACTACTGCTGTGCAAGACTTACTTTAAGTTACTTTAAACAAGACAAGACTTACTACTGCTTTCTAGTACTGCTATTAAAAATTAGTTAGCTCGCCTTGAAAGAGTAAACGTTTCAAGAAAGACCATAGCAAGAAGACTCCATGACAGAGGATTACATTTAAGGACGCCTCTACGTGTTTCGAAGCTTAATTTACAGTACAAAATTACGCGACTACAATGGGCTGAGGAGATGAGACCAAATGGACCTAATTGGAATTTCGTCATATTGATGAAGTGATGAAACAAGAATAGGCCTAGTGTCAGACTCGCGACGAACTTTAGTCTGGAGAGCATCTCGAAGACCAGCAGGCTTGAATGCAGCTCAACCCCGTGTCCCGTTTCAGGGGGGAAGCATTATGGTATGGGCAGGTATAATGCACGGAGCTCGAACTCCTCTTGTTTTTATTGATGGCACAATGACAGGTGCCTCATATCTTAGAGACGTTTCAGAGCCTATTGTGCGTCCATTTCGAGGGGCAGTGGGGGATAAATTTGTTTACATGGACGATAATGCTCCTCCCCATCGCACTTTAGCGGTTCGCGAATTTTGTGAGGAAGAGGGTATAAAAAACTGTGGTGGCCACCGATGTCTCCAGATATGAATGTGATCGAGCATGCTTGGGACATGCTAAAACGCTATATTGCTAAAAGGAATGATCCCCCCCGTACCTTAAATGAACTGAAAATTGCTGAGCAAAACATAGGAAGCCATTCCTCAACATCTTTTGGACAACTTAATTGAAAGCATGCCACGTCGCCGTCGTCTCACAGCTTGCATTGAGGCTCGAGGAGGCAATACAGACTATTAGTTGTGAGAAATAATTAAAATTATTTTCAATATTTTCTGTTTAAAATGAAATTTGTTTTTGTTGATTTTCACTCATTATGAAATAAAATTATAATAAGAGCCTAGTTGCACTTAGATTTTTAATTTTATATTAGTTAGTCGTGTATTAAAAGCCAATATGTCCAAAAATATAAAAATAATCTTATTAGGTCCAAAAATGAAATAAAAATATCGTTATATGCAATATTGGCCATGTGTATATGTGCAGTAAGTGATATACTGTGTTTTTTTTCTTAGGTAAGATTTCGACAGACGATGACAGAAGAAAAGCAGATGACGTCCCATACCAATCTATTTATTTTACTAAAAAAAGTTTCTAATAATTTTTAAGTTATCTATGGATGGGTTTAAATATAAATCCGTCATGCGTCGTGTCTTGTTGTTTTTAACCAGTTTTATGGGTTTATTTAAAAAATGACAGATCGTATTTCATTTTTATTGGTTTGACGGAACGATGAACGACAAACGGACACCGATGCGTATGAACTCGCCTTTAGATTTTTGTCATTTTTGACGCTTGTCAAAGTCTTGCCAAATTATAGGTTATAATTTTCTGTCAACTTTTGTTAAATACCCTGCG
>NW_022146030.1:3607-24663 GCF_002938485.1 Sitophilus oryzae
TTAATGTAAAAAAAAAACTTGCAGCATAATCCTTGTTTAACAAAATATATATGAAACGACTCATGTGATGATTGGGTAAAAGAAAATTTTCTCGAAAATTCACATACATTCATAGATTTTTGTTTTATGGTTAATGATGTTAAATTAATTCATAATAACTGCAGTATAATAGATAATGAAAAGCTAACGAGTTCAAGGTATATCAAAAATGTTTTGGTTTTGTTTTTTAACGCTTTTTTGAACAAAATGTTAAACAGAAAAGTTATAGGGAAGGTTAAGAAGCACATTTTAAAATTACTGTAGAGTATACAGGGTACTTCAAAAAATGTTTGGATTTGTGATTGTTGATTGTCGTTCGGATATAACATATATTTTTAATAAGAATACCCTATTTTTATTTTAGAATTAGATTCTACGTACAATTCGGTAACTTTTTTGGATATCGAAGGTCACAGTGCAGTAACTCGTATAATTTTTTAAACATACCCAATTTTATATTAAATTATTATAATTTTTTTTAAACGAATTATCTTATAGAGCCGAGATTCAATACTTCATTATCAAATGAAATATTTTGAATTATTTTTGTGAAAATATCGTAAAAATTGTTTTAAAAAATAATATAATTTTATTAGAAAATCATACGAAATCCATGCCTTGTCACCGAGCTTGTGACCCTCGATATGATATTATATTAAAATTAATAGATTTTGTAATAATTCAATTTGTTTATAGAAATGTTAGATTTCGATATGGTAAAAATTATCAGTGACGCAAAATTTGTAGATTCTATCAGAAAAAATTATAATACATACGTTTTTACTAGTACGACTAATTCCGGTTGTACACTGCGCGTTTTTGTGGTTGCCGCAGAAACGCGCGGCACCGGCATCGACCATAAATAATCTACACAGAGCGCCTGCGCTCGTAAGAAATTCGTAATATATCTAGAAATTCATTTACCCACTAGTAGTTATAAAAAGCATTTTTGGTAAACTCTGTCCCTAATAGTTTCTGAAAAATAAAATTATTTTTTTTAAAAAGGTCCGATTAAATGAATATCTCCGAAACTAAAGTTCCAAAAAAAATCGTAATATATCTAGAAATTCATTTACCCACTGGTAGTTATAAAAAGCATTTTTGGTAAACTCTGTCTCTAATAGTTTCTGAAAAATAAAATTATTTTTTTTAAAAATGTCTGATTAAATGAATATCTCCGAAACTAAAGTTCCAAAAAAATTCGTAATATATCTAGAATTTCATTTACCCACTATTAGTTATAAAAAGCATTTTTGGTAAACTCTGCCTCTAATAGTTTCTGAAAAATAAAATTAATTTTTATAAAAATTTCCGATTAAATTTATATTTCAGAAACTAAAGTTCCAAAAAAATTCGTAATATATCTACGAATTCATTTACCCACTAGTAGTTATAAAAAGCATATTTGGTAAACTCTGTCTCTAATAGTTTCTGAAAAATAAAATTATTTTTTTTAAAAATGTCTGATTAAATGAATATCTCCGAAACTAAAGTTCCAAAAAAATTCGTAATATATCTAGAAATTCATTTACTTACTATTAGTTATAAAAAGCATTTTTGGTAAACTCTGCCTCTAATAGTTTCTGAAAAATAAAATTAATTTTTATAAAAATTTCCGATTAAATTTATATTTCCGAAACTAAAGTTCCAAAAAATTTCGTAATATATCTAGGAATTCATTTACCCACTAGTAGTTATAAAAAGCATTTTTGGTAAACTCTGTCTCTAATAGTTTCTGAAAAATAAAATTAATTTTTAAAAAAATGTCCGATTAAATAAATAACTCCGAAACTAAAGTTCCAAAAAAATTCGTAATATATCTAGATATTCATTTACCCAATGGTAGTTATAAAAAGCCTTTTTGGTAAAATCTGTCCCTAATAATTTCTGAAAAATAAAATTAATTTTTTTAAAAAGGTGCGATTAAATGAATAACTCCGAAACTAAAGTTCCAAAAAAATTCGTAATATATCTAGAAATTCATTTACCCACTATTAGTTATAAAAAGCATTTTTGGTAAACTCTGTCCCTAATAGTTTCTGAAAAATAAAATTATTTTTTTTAAAAAGGTCCGATTAAATGAATAACTCCGAAACTAAAGTTCCAAAAAAATTCGTAATATATCTAGAAATTCATTTACCCACTATTAGTTATAAAAAGCATTTTTGGTAAACTCTGCCTCTAATAGTTTCTGAAAAATAAAATTAATTTTTATAAAAATTTCCGATTAAATTTATATTTCCGAAACTAAAGTTCCAAAAAAATTCGTAATATATCTAGGAATTCATTTACCCACTAGTAGTTATAAAAAGCATTTTTGGTAAACTCTGTCTCTAATAGTTTCTGAAAAATAAAATTAATTTTTAAAAAAATGTCCGATTAAATAAATAACTCCGAAACTAAAGTTCCAAAAAAATTCGTAATATATCTAGAAATTCATTTACCCACTGGTAGTTAAAAAAAGCCTTTTTGGTAAACTCTGTCCCTAATAATTTCTGAAAAATAAAATTAATTTTTTTAAAAAGGTGCGATTAAATGAATATCTCCGAAACTAATAAAAAAAATAAAAAAAAAATAAAATTAATTTTCTTAAAACGGTCCGATTAAATTAATATCTCCGAAACCAAAGTTCCAAAAAAATTCGTAATATATCTAGAAATTCATTTACCCACTAGTAGTTATAAAAAGCATTTTTGGTAAACTCTGTCTCTAATAGTTTCTGAAAAATAAAATTAATTTTTTATAACATGTCCGATTAAATGAATATCTCCGAAACTAAAGTTCCAAAAAAATTCGTAATATATCTAGAAATTCATTTACCCACTAGTAGTTATAAAAAGCATTTTTGGTAAACTGTGTCTCTAATAGTTTCTGAAAAATTAAATTATTTTTTTTAAAAACGACCGATTAAATGTATATCTCCGAAACTAAAACTCCAAAAAAATTCGTAATATATCTAGAAATTCATTTACCCGCTAGTAGTTATAAAAAGCATTTTTGGTAAACTCTGTCTCTAATAGTTTCTGAAAAATAAAATTAATTTTTATAAAAAGGTATGATTAAATTTATATCTCCAAAACTAAAGTTCCAAAAAAATTCGTAATATATCTACAAATTCATGTACCCACTAGTAGATATAAAAAGCATTTTTGGTAAACTCTATCTCAAATAGTTTCTGAAAAATAAAATTAATTTTTTAAAAAATGTCCGATTAAATGAATATCTCAAACTTAAGTTCAAGAAAATTCGTAATATATCTAGAAATTCATTAACATGGTTATAAAAAGCATATTTGGTAAACTCTGTCTCTAATAGTTTCTGAAAAATAAAATTAATTTTTTAAAAATGCCCGATTAAATGAATATCTCAAAACTAAGTTCAAAAAATTCGTAATATATCCTAGAAATTCATTTACCCACTAAGTAGTTATAAATCGTAATATATATAGAAATTCATTTACCCGCTAGTAGTTATAAAAAGCATTTTTGGTAAACTCTGTCTCTAATAGTTTCTGAATAATTAAATTAATTTTTTTAAAAAGCTCCGATTAAATTTATATCCAAAAAAAATCGTAATATATCTAGAAATTCATTTACCCACTAGTAGTTATAAATAGCATTTTTGGTAAACTATGTCTCTAATAGTTTCTGAAAAATAAAATTAATTTTTTTAATAATGTTCGTTTAAATGTATATCTCCGAAACTAAAGTTCCAAAAAAATTCGTAATATATCTAGAAATTCATTTACCCGCTAGTAGTTATAAAAAGCATTTTTGGTAAACTCTGTCTCTAATAGTTTCTGAATAATTAAATTAATTTTTTTAAAAAGGTCCGATTAAATTTATATACAAAAAAATTCGTAATATATCTAGAAATTCATTTACCCACTAGTAGTTATAAATAGCATTTTTGGTAAACTATATCTCTAATAGTGTCTGAAAAATAAAATTAATTTTTTTAAAAATGTTCGTTTAAATGTATATCTCCGAAACTAAAGTTCCAAAAAAATTCGTAATATATCTAGAAATTCATTTACCCGCTAGTAGTTATAAAAAGTATTGTTAAGGTCAAGGTGTATTACTGGTTGCATAACCGCAACGGTGCATTGAGGAACCTGGCGCATTCGCCAGAAAGTAAAGAAAATTATAGAATTCTTTAGAAAAATCTAGAAACAACCGCCATGGGGTATATAAGGCCCGCGCTTTGACAGTTGGACAAGTTTGAAGTTTGAAGTCTAAGTCTGAAGATAGTCTGAAGTTTGAATAATACCGCGAAATACCGTTAGAGTAATACTAGTTGCATAAATTGTGTTGTAAATAGTATAAGTTGTGTGTACAGAGTGAAATAAATAAATTCGTTAAGTATTTTATCGTGAGTTTAAATAATGGACCCACGGAATCCGTAACAGTATTTTTGGTAAACTCTCTCTCTAATAGTTTCTGAAAAATAAAATTAATTTTTTTAAAAAGGTCCGATTAAATTTATATCTCCGAAACTAAAGTTCCAAAAAAATTCGTAATAAGAGTATATCTAGAAATTCATTTACCCACTAGTAGTTATAAAAAGCATTTTTGGTAAACTCTGTCTCTAATAGTTTCTGAAAAATAAAATTAATTTTTATAAAAATGTCCGATTAAATTTATATCTCCGAAACTAAAGTTCCAAAAAAATTCGTAATATATCTAGAAATTCATTTACCCACTAGTAGTTATAAAAAGGATTTTTGGTAAACTCTGTCTCTAATAGTTTCTGAAAAATAAAATTAATTTTTTTAAAAATGTCCGTTTAAATTAATATCTCCGAAACTAAAATTCCAAATAAATTCGTAATATATCTAGAAATTCTTTTACCCGCTAGTAGATATAAAAAGCATTTTTGGTAAACTCTGTCTCTAATAGTTTCTGAAAAATAAAATTAATTTTTTTTAAAAATGTCCGATTAAATTAATATCTCCGAAACCAAAGTTCAAAAAAATTCGTAATATATCTAGAAATTCTTTTACCCGCTAGTAGTTATAAAAAGCATTTTTGGTAAACTCTGTCTCTAATAGTTTCTGAAAAATAAAATTAATTTTTTTAAAAAGGTCCGATTAAATTTATATCTCCGAAACTAAAGTTCCAAAAAATTCGTAATATATCTAGAAATTCATTTACCCACTAGTAGTTATAAAAAGCATTTTTGGTAAACTCTGTCTCTAATAGTTTCTGAAAAATAAAATTATTTTTTTTAAAAGGTCCGATTAAATTTATATCTCCGAAACTAAAGTTCCAAAAAAATTCGTAATATATCTAGAAATTCATTTACCCGCTAGTAGTTATAAAAAGCATTTTTGGTAAACTCTGTCTCTAATAGTTTCTGAAAAATAAAATTAATTTTTTTAAAAAGGTCCGATTAAATTTATATCCAAAAAAATTCGTAATATATATAGAAATTCATTTACACGCTAGTAGTTATAAAAAGCATTTTTGGTAAACTCTGTCTCTAATAGTTTCTGAATAATTAAATTAATTTTTTTAAAAAGGTCCGATTAAATTTATATCCAAAAAAATTCGTAATATATCTAGAAATTCATTTAACCACTAGTAGTTATAAATAGCATTTTTGCTAAACTATATCTCTAATAGTGTCTGAAAAATAAAATTAATTTTTTTAACAATGTTCGTTTAAATGTATATCTCCGAAACTAAAGTTCCAAAAAAATTCGTAATATATCTAGAAATTCATTTACCCGCTAGTAGTTATAAAAAGTATTTTTGGTAAACTCTCTCTCTAATAGTTTCTGAAAAATAAAATTAATTTTTTTAAAAAGGTCCGATTAAATTTATATCTCCGAAACTAAAGTTCCAAAAAAAATCGTAATACGATTATATCTAGAAATTCATTTACCCACTAGTAGTTATAAAAAGGATTTTTGGTAAACTCTGTCTCTAATAGTTTCTGAAAAATAAAATTATATTTTTTTAAAAATGTCCGATTAAATGTATATCTCCGAAACTAAAGTTTCAAAAAAAATCGTAATATATCTAGAAATTCATAGTAGTTATAAAAAGCATTTTTGGTAAACTCTGTCTCTCATAGTTTCTGAAAAATAAAATTATTTTTTTTTAAAAATGTCCGATTAAATTTATATCTCCAAAACTAAAGTTTCAAAAAAATTCGTAATATATCTAGAAATTAATTTACCCGCTAGTAGTTATAAAAAGCAAGTCCGATTAAATTTAGGCTGTACTTAAACTGCCGTTAAACGGTAGCTTACTAAAATGCCGTTAATAGGTATGACGTCGTTGATGTGACGCACTTGGCGGCTTTATGAAATATAGGAATTTTATAAGGACTAACCAACGCTATCCACCCCACCAAATAACCAACGCAACTAACCTCGATACTGATAAAAAAAATTAAAAAACAAATATAAATTAGTAAAAACCAACCAACCCCACCAAATAACCAACTAACCAATGAATTAACACCCTCCAAATAACCACGCTAACCAACCCACCAAATAACTAAACCAATCCAACCAAAAAGAGTGAAACCAATGCAATAAGATCACGCTATCAGCAAAAAAAATATAAAAAAGTGTTGGTCAGCGTGAGATTTGAACCCCGGACCATTCGCTCACGAACCAAGTTTCAAGTTTCAAAGCATTTATTGAGAATGTCTCCTTAAATACAATAAAAAGGTGCTATATACAATATATACAATAAATAAAATAACATGATAAGATGGTATGTTGTTCTTCTGACGAAGCACTCAACTATCTAAGCGAACCCTGTGAACAGGGGGGCCGATGTTTGCCCTAGGTAGCTCTTTTATTGACCGGGCGAGGACTGCATGTTCCGCTTTTGCTCACACATGAATTGGGAGTATAGAGGCAATGCCGACGTGCTTTACTTTAATAAGTATGTTGGTTACTTAAATCAGATCCGTAGAATCGGAGGAAAAAACTCTTAAAAAACCTTCGTAATATCTAGTAAGTTTTCGGTAATTTTATTGTTTGTTTGTATGTTTAGTTGTGATGTAGTAGTCCTCAGTCTATTCTGCAACTGATGTACATATTTTATGTACACGGTTGAGAGTAGTCTGAATCTTAGGAGTTAATTGATGTTACGTTTTGTGTGTCTTTGTGGTCAGCGTCTATAGTTATTTAATTTATGCTCTGAGTTAGAACATTACTCATTATATATAGGTAGCCGTGAGTTATCGGCAAATGTTTCATATTTATCACATTGTGCTGCCTTTGTTGCGTTATATTTGATGTTAGGGGCGAATTATAAATTTGCGTCTTGTAAAATTTTTGTCCTATTGTGTCGATAAATTCGTTTATTGTCTCTAATCCAGTATTTTCATGTAAATGTGCTATACGAGTATATCTGTCATATCCGGTGATTTTCCTTAGTGTCTTATTTTGTAACCGTTGTAGTCGCAGTCTTTGTTTATTTGAGATCTTAATCCATACTGGGCATGCGTATGTTAGGGTAGGCCTGAGTATAGTTTTATAAAGCAATATTTTATTATCTACCGTCATATGCGATCTAGGTGACAGTAAAGAATACAATTTCTGTAATGCTGCGTAAGTCTGTTGTATCCTATAGGTCGTATTTGATACGAATGACAGCCGCTTGTCAATTTTAATACCAAGATACTTGACACAGGATTTTGGCTGAATAGCTGTACCATCAATTTTTAATGGTTCATGGACAGTTACGTTACTAATTTTCTGTGTAAGAAGTAATTGTTCCGTTTTTGTAGAATTGATCTTTATTTTCCACTTTTCGAAATAAGGCAATAGTCTCAATAGGTGATACTTCAGTTGTTTATTGGCAATATTCACGTAGTAAGAGGAAGCATATAAAACAGTGTCATCCGCGTATTGTCCAAAGTTTGTATTTGGATATCGAGGAATGTCAGCGGTATATAAAGAGTATAGTAGTGGTGCGATTACTGTGCCCTGTGGGACACCAGCGCGTATAAGTTTTTGAGAAGACAGAGAATTGCCCACCCTCACTCGGAAGTAACGACCTTGGAGATAGGATTTTATTAGATTTACAATATGTAGGGGATAATTATGTATAAAGAGGAGCTTGTAAAGAAGACCTTCATGCCAGACAGCATCGAAGGCCTTCTCCACATCCAGAAATAAGGCTAGAGTAGACTGCTGTCGCTGGAATCCCGTCTGTGCATCGTGTATCATTCTTGCAGCAAGTAGAGTGGTGTTGTGTCCGCGTCTGAAACCGAATTGTTCACTAGGCAATGTTTTGTTATTTTCTGCGTGTTTTGTTAGTTCGTGTAATATAAGTTTTTCAGATACTTTTGCCATTGTATTCAATAATGCTATAGGCCTGTAGCTTCCTGGTTTCGTTGCATCTTTTCCTACTTTATATATTGGTATTACTATTGCTTCTTTCCAGGCAATTGGAAAGTATTGGATTCGGACAATAGCATTAATCAAATACAGCAACTGCACTTGTGCTTTTCTCGGCAATTTTTTAAGAAGTAGGTAGCTAATACCATCTGGACCAGGCGCTTTATTGTTTGAAAAGCTCCTGATTGCCATTTTTAAGTTTTTATGTGATATATATGTGTCGCGTTTTGCTTGTTCATCCATTTCCGATCTAGGTAGATTAGTAATGCATTATCAATATCTCGCTGTTCGTTAGTTGTACTTGGTCGTGGAGTGTGAACTGTTGCAAACTGCTTAGCGAACATCTCGGATTTCTGTTTGTCGTCAAAAGCTTCTATGTTATTGTCTTCCAATGTCGGAATAGTCCGAAATGTTTTAGTCAGTATTTTTGTCATTTTCCAGAGAGTTGTCTCTTATATTTAGGCCTTGTAATTTAGTTTGCCAGATATTATTTTTGTGTTGAGCTATTTTTGGAGTAATCTGTCCGGACAATAGATTGAATTGCTCTCTATCTTGTGGTCGTCTATGTCTTTGCCATATTTTTCTTAGGTTGTTCCGCGCTTTGATTAGGTCCGTTATTTCTTCAGGTAAGACGTCTTCTCTAGGCCTGATACGCACTTTCTTACCAATGACAGCTCGAGCGTTTTGAATTAAGTCAGTAAAACGCTCCACCTCTCTATTGATGTCCTGCGCTGTGCTTATATTATTATTTATTTGAGGATTTTGATTGATAAAATTTTTATATTGATCCCAGTTGGCATTATTGTATGTCCATTCTAGGTTGGTATAGTTTTGTGTGTTAATATTAGTTGATATTGAGAAAAATACCGGAAGATGATCGGAGTTAAGTTCATTTTTTGTGGATAGTTGGATATATTGAGTAATATTTTTATTTAATACTATATCTATATACGTTGGGGTCATGCCATTGAGGGGTATATGGGTGGGAGTAGAGATAGGAGGAGTAGAGAAGAGCGCAACATTATTGTTAAGCGTATATGTATATCGGTTTAGTCCACTAGTGTTATTTACGTGATTTTTCCAGGCTATGTGTCGCGCATTTAAATCACCCACGAACCGATAGCCTCAGCCACGGAGCCACAGGTGCTCTTGCAATATGCTTATGGCTAGGCATAACTTTCCGCCGACATGAACGACGCCACAATATCTATTAAGGCTCTCCTTCCCACTGGCGCTAGCCTAGCATTTGTAAGGGTTTGGCTGTCACAAAATGCTGCAAAAACCATGTGACCTTTCTTCATGAATCCTTTTTTATTTCTTTGTATACATCTTAAGACGTGCTTATAATTATATTTCCTTCCCTAAACTCAACTCAAACTGTTTCAAATTTACCCCCAAAATGCTCTAAAAAAAGATGATTTTATAATTATTTTTTTTAGCATTAAATGTATTCAAATCGATTTTAAACTAATTACGAGCATGTCCGGAAGCTTCCTTAATAAAGTGAAACAAAAATTATTTCAAAATATTAAAAAACATGGTCACAATTTTGTGACGCCCGACCCTCTGCACACCCAATTTTGATCATTTTTGTTGCCCGTAATGTGACGCCCTCACGTGAATTTTGTTTGTGACGCTTTTGAAGGCGGGCAAAGGAAACCAGGTACATATTCGAATTATTTGGATAAATTATTTTATAACGCTTAATCTCTTACACAATAATTTGAAATTTTTATTTTGTAATCAAATCACACGGCAAACAAAATTTGCGTTGCATCTATGGTGTGTGTATGGACATTGATCGTGATGCAATGTAACAAAACATAAAACAATAAATAATTAATAAGATTGTTTGACTACTGTAAAGTAATGGCAGTCCACAGTAATTTGGACGGACTTTCGGCGCGTGGCGCGACTTCAATAAGCAAAGATTAGAGTAAAATCGTTATATCGCATTAAATAAAGAGATAGTACATGATTTTTTTTCCATAACAAGGGGCCGTCCTCTGCCGGAAACACTGTGATCTGTGAGGCCTATTGTGTTTGTCCCCCTTCTATATCTGCACCCATTCTCCTATCCCTGTGCCCTGGACTAGCTTATGCAGGTCCTTGATAGGATGGGAGCATAGTTCCTCCGGTTCTAGCCTAACTTTCCCAAATAAAAAGTGTCGCTTGCGATCCAGAGCTTCGCAATGACATATTATGTGCTCCGCTGTTTCAGGACCTTTATCGCAGAGTCTGCAGACTTCCTTGATACAGGTTGAGCTTGTTCAGGTAACACTTGACAGCCATGTGTTCTGTCAAGAGGCCTGTTGTAATCTGATAGTACATGATACATCATACAGAGATTACATGATATAATAATTGTTACTACCTATTCTTACTTTGCTCTATTATTTTTAAATTGTTTAAAAAATTAATATTGTTAAAAGTGATAAAAATTATACTACTATGTATTATACTGGTGATAGTTAAAGTGCCATAATAGTAGTACTCTACAAACAAAAAATAATTCGTTGAAAAAAACACACCAAAATAAAATAAAAAACACTGAGATGTATACTAAGATGATACTCTTTACTCAAAAAGTATGTACTACATATACGAAGTCAATGGACATACATATAGGCAATAATAATATCATTAATAGTATATACATGTCATTCGCTTATGTAGTCCTTATTCTTTTATATCGAACAAAATAAATCTGCCCCAAACTGCCACCCTGTGTGGTAAAGCATATTGTTTTGTTGGATGTACAGTCCGGCAATAGTGCGTCAGGCATTTGTATCTTCTAGAATAAAAAACTTTTTTAAGTTTGCAAACTTAAAGTATGTACGAGGATGTATTTCAGGAAAATATTTTAACTTCTATAGGGTGGCTCAAAAAAGTGTGATTGGACCGGGATGATTTTTTTAAATAGAACACTCTGTATATTGTTGCATTTTCGGCTTCTTTTCTGATCACTTTACATTATCCTAAGATAAGATGTAAATATATTTGGATAGTTTCAGAGATATTAATAAATAAATAAATAAAAAATATATATTTTTCACTAAGTTACAAAGTAAGTTGACAAAATATTGCATTTTCAAAATAATTACAAATAAAATGAAGGTACAGCTCTTATCATATTTTTATGCAATTGTCTCAAGAATCTAGTTTTATAAAAAGTCATTTCTTTTGACTTTTGAGACAGAAAAATACTCGAAATGAAAGAGCTAAAATTGCACAAATAAAATACTAGATGGCGCGACAATATCATAATCAGAATATAATTGGAAATTTTCAATTTTCGGTTTTAGATCGACGGTTGTCGACGGCACGTCGACGGCCTTGAAGCTCGGCTACATATGCACAGTTGCCAGATTCAAAAAGACTTGAATTGGCATCCCATTCTTTTTCTGGTGTATAATAATTTCTTTCTATTCTTCGTTTCTTGTCAGATACACTTACATTAATTATTCGTTTGGCTTTTAAAATAGTTTTAAGTTTAAGTATATTATTAGAAAACATATGCTCACAAAATACATTTTTAATATATGTAATACCGTTATACACTACTTTATTATGTTAACTAAGAAAATAACTTTAATTACCTTTAAAATTAATAATATACTGGGCGATTGATAGTGATATTTATTAATGCTGAAACGTTAGTAATGAAATATCCGTTTATTAATAATGGAAATAATTTATTAAAATGCAGTATAAAAAATGTTAATTGACTAAAAAAATACTATAATAATAAATTTCTTCTGTTGCCAGGTTATTTATATACACCTAGGTAGATTTTAAAAAGTGACACAGGTACAATTAATAATATATTAGTTCGGCATAAAAGTTTCTGTCACGACATCGTACAATAAATTAAAATTATTAATTAAACAAATCTTTATAAAGAAACGCCAGTATACCAAATTTTGGCCCAATCGAACTCCAGGAAATGATATCATAATATTGTACTATATTATGGTACCACTCGATATGCTTCATAATATTGCAATATCACCGAAGATCCGTAGTATACCAAATCTAAGCACAATCGAACGCCAGGAAATGGTATCGTAATATGGTAGTATAGGTCGGTACCACTTTATATGTCTCATAGACATATAAAGTGGTACACATAGTACCATCATATTACAATGTCATCGAAGATACGTAGTATACCAAGTTTAAGCCCAATCGAACGCCAGGAAATGGTATCGTAATATGGTACTACATTATGGTACCTCTTGATATGCTTCATGGTACCATAATTTTGCAATGTCATCAAAAATACGCAAGTATAATCAAATATGAGCCCAATCGAACGTCAGGAAGTGGAATCATAATGTGGTACTATAGAAGGTACCACTTTATATGCCTTATAGTACCATCATATTACAGTGTCACCGAACATACGTATCATACAAAGTTTAAGCCCAATCGAACGCCAGGAAATGGTATCGTAATATGGTACTACATTATGGTACCCCTTGATATGCTTCATGGTACCATAATATTGCAATGTCATAAAAATACGCAGGTATAATCAAATATGAGCCCAATCGAACGTCAGGAAGTGGTATCATAATATGGTACTATAGAAGGTACCACTTTATATGCATCAAAGTACCATCATATTACAATATCACCGAACACACGTAGTATACAAAGTTTAAGACCAATCGAACGCCAGGAAATGGTATCGTAATATGGTACTACTATATAATGGTACCTCTTGATGTACTTCATGGTACCATAATATTGCAATGTAATCAAAAATACGCAAGTATAATCAAATATGAGCCCAATCGAACGTCAGAAAGTGGTACCGTAATAAGGTACTATATTAAGGTACCACTTTATAGGCATCATAATACCATCATATTACAATGTCACCGAATATAAATACTATACCAAGTATAAGTCCAATCAAACGCCGGGAAGTTCAATTACAATCAGACGTCACAAAGTGATAATAATTCAGCTCGTAAGATTTAACTCCAACTAACATGGCAAGTTAAATACGTCAGAAAGTGGTATCGTAATAAGGTACTATATTAAGGTACCACTTTATATGCATCATAGTACCATCATATTACAATGTCACCGAATATAAATACTATACCAAGTATAAGTCCAATCAAACGCCGGGAAGTTCAATTACAATCATACGTCACAAAGTGATAATAATTCAGCTCGTAAGATTTAACTCCAACTAACATGGCAAGTTAAATACCTAAACGTTTGAAAAAAGAGCTCTGATCTATTTTAATATGTTTAAATGATGTAGCAAATTTGAAGGTAGGCTTTATAAGGAAGTATTACAATATGAATTACACAATGGCAACGCTGCATAAAATTCTTTTAAATTTCGTTTGTAGAAAACTGTTTTCTTTTAAATTTATCGCCCTCTACTATGTAGTAGAGAAACTACCGCATCAAAATATCTCATTTGGAGACAGGGGTGCGACTTTGTTCAAGTTAGCAACCGATCGTTTAGAAGCGATGTCGAAACTAGATCGATACCAAAGTGTAGATAAGACAAGAGACGACAGTGAACAAAGAAGTCCAATTTCGCGAGAGAGACGCAGATATATTAAAATTTAAAGGTCCCATCAAGTCCCATTTTCTCTGTTGCCAAGTATATTTCTTTGAAAAATAAACAAGATTTTCTGAAAATAAATTAATAATACAAGAAGAATATAAGTAACGTATGTTAATACGGAAATGTAAATTTTTAGTTTAGGTTGGTTTAGGTTCTTTTTTCGTAATGTACTGAAATTCAAAGAAACCAGAATGACTAAGTTGATCGAGTTTCAAGATAAACAATAAAATCTGACAACGGCGTAATTTTGTTATTTATTCTAACGCTAGATTTTAGGACGCTAATCAGCTGTGTTAATCAGGCTTAAACATATAACAAATCTGAATTTTATTGTTTTTCTTCTTTGCATTTTTGCCTTTTTAAAAGTGTGTGTTCGAGAGATTTCGATATATTATCGTTTTGAATAGTTTTTAAGGTTTATTTTTAGTATCGTTTTTGTTGCGTACCAATTTGTAATTTTGTTAAATATGAAATACTGAAAGGACACGAGTAGCAAGAAAAGACGAGATGGTGGCAATGTGTGTGCTTATAAAAGACTGCAAAAATAGGTCTTATTCTTATTCTTCGACAAACAAAATATCACCTCGTTTCCCAAAGGTCCTGAAAAGTATTTGTATAGAAATATACTATAAAATAATTATGTATTAAACTAAATGTAATCCATAGATCGAGGACATGGTTAGAAGCTTGTAATATATTTACGAAAAAAAATTTTTTTTTTTTCTATTTTTTTTACATAAACTCCACATTGTGATATTGTAGAATGGAGGGGAGTTAATCACCTGCGACCTTATAGATCTAATTGTGTGTTCATTGCAATATTACACTTGTTCAAGTTCATATGTAAAAAAAAGAACAACGTAAATTAAAACACTTCTTACAATCGACTTGGTCACTTATCTTGTTTACCAACGATATAAAAAATAAGTGCTTTATATCTTATCCCCGACAAAATAATGTTTCTAATTATAATTTATTTTATATAATATTTAGAAACTCATTTTTTTTACGTTTCTATTTATTTCTGTTACACGCATACATAACGCATTTAAAGCTATACAGGCAAGTTTTAATAATAGTCTATTTCAAATTTCCCGCGAAAAAGTTACGAAAATTTAAAGGGACAAGCGAGACGAGGTTACTCTCCCCACCACTCAAACATGAAAGGTACCGCGTGAACTGTCGTCTCTTGTCTTATCTACTCTTTGTCGATACTATGTTCATTGCAAAACTAGTGTCGCTCAAATGCTGCGAAATATGGTATCACTATCACACTCTTGCACACGTGTCTAGACTGTCGCCTCGCCACAAAGCGAGAAATCAGAATATCGCTACAAATCGATGTTGCTACTGAACATAGTGCATCAAGCTACAAATTACGTTGCTATCGCTTTGAAACATGAACAAAGTTGCACCCCAGGCTTTAAAAGCCTGTCTCCTTTTGATACCTACGATTTTATACGGGAGAACCACATCTGTCCTAATAGTCAAAATTCCTACCAGTTGCTCGGGTAGAGTCGTCCACCCGAACGCGTCCCGAACGTTAAAAATAGCGTTGTCAGGTTGTCGCATTTTCAAGAAGCAATTAACAAAATTTTCTGTATCGGAAAAAGAGTGTAAGGTATTTATATTATGTAAATATAAAATAAAAATAGACTAGAGACTTAATTAACAGTTTATTGACATATTTAATAAATAATGACAAGGTTTTATCTAAATTATTTTTCTTGTGTATTTGGTTGCCTATGCCTAATTCTAAAATAGTTTATATTATGCATTGTTTTGTTTATTCTCTTACAAATAAGAAATAAATGTTTTATAGTTTTTTATTATAAAAAATCAATGATTATATACATTTATTTACACCCCTTACACTGTTTTTGTGTACTACCAAGAGTATTTTTCGTGACCTCTTATGATGAATGGGCACAAATAGTTTTATTACTTAATACTTAGATTAAAATATTAAGGTTACTATTTCCTTGATAATAACATTTAATAATATATTTGTACATTAAATATAATAGAGCCCAATTAAGAGTTTACTGACATAATTACTAAAGTTACAAGATTTTTTTATATGTATTTTTGGTTGCCTATGACAGGCGAGGGCAGGCGTTTTATATACAACCAACATTGCATTATTTTACTCACAAATAAATGTTTTATGGTTTTTATTATAAAACAAGGATTAATTTATTACACACCCCTTACACCTTCACAAATATTCCAAGGGGAATATGTCGTGACCTCTTATATTAAAATGGACAAGGTTTATTAGTCAATGTTTTAGTTATCCATCATCTTTAATAAAAATCTAATGTATTCTATCTAGTGTATTTTTCATAGAAACGATCTGACATCATAAAAAAGCAAAATTTATCAAAAATTTTTGATTATCCATATTGTTTAACTTGTAGTTTAACCTAACTTGCACATAATTTTAATTTAAAGTTTTTTTTTTTTTTTTTCTTGACAATATGGTGAACTTCTATATAACTAAATAAGGATATAACTTATTTTTTTTGTAATATTCGTTTTTAGCAATAAAGTAAAAATTAATTAGGATACAATTTCTAATTTGAAAGATATATGAAATTTCATCAGTTTTCCAATTAAATAAATATAAAAAAAAAAAAAAAAATATCTAATTTACTTATTATTTTTGACGTATCTACTAACTTTAATTATTTTTGTTTTTAGGTATTTATGTTCTTTTTTAAAAATAAATTAAGAATGATTCAGAACCACGGATGTGTGTTCAGAACTGACTCATTTCGGCCCAATTTAATTAGATATGTTATAAAACTTGCAAATAATTTTTTTTTCAAACTTACCAAGCAAAGTATTAATTTTGGCGACGTGATTGATAAATAAAGTAATTTTAATGCCTAGGCATAAAAATAAAGAACTTTTACGCATAAGCACAAAAGTACGAAAATATATTAACTGATATAAAGTGTCAAATTCAGCGAGTGTAACCATAGTTTCTCGATATAAGTACCGTATGATCGAATAAAAGCAGCTCCAGCGATAGCTATGAAATGAAGATCGCTGTCATTTTATATGTAATTTATATGGGAAGCTTCATCATCGATTGTCATTTCATAGCATACTTTGACGCCGTTTTATTCGATCTTACGGTATAATTAGTTACAAAGGTATTGCCAATCTTATAATGCCACAAAGTTGAAATTGTTTAAAAAAAAATATTTGTGACGTTTGAAAAAATAGCATGTCCTATTCGAATTAAAAATGATGACGGTTTGTGCCTATGGCCTGTAATGAAATAGGTATTTTATAATATGAAAAATTGTTTACCTTTTATTTTTTATAGATTATTGTAAAAAAGTGATTGGGTGCAGTATTAGTAACAAGAATAATACACAATGGTCACAGTGGTCGGCTATGAAATAATGATTGCTGTCATTTTATATTTAAAATTATATGGGGAGATAATCGTCGATAATCCATTAACTCAGCTAGACGCCGTTTTTTTCGATCATACATTGATACTATACAATTGAAAAAAAAATTGCTGCTCTTCCAGCTGTTTTTTTTTTATTTTACAGTATTTATATATATATTTATATGTAATTTGTTTTAATCAACTTTACATATTACGGTTTTTATGAATTCCTTTGCTCACATATTTTGTTCTTATTATTTTTCCGGTTTTGTCTCAAGGCACTCAGGCAAGAAATACTAGTATTAATGTTATTAAATTATTATTAACTACTTTTATGGGTCGTTACAGGTAGTCTTTGCTATACACAGAATAACTAATTACTTTACTACGAATAAGCTCTCCGTAGTCTTTACTTTCACTCTCATTAACATAATTGGAATAAAGTGAAAAAAGAAATTTCTATACTTAAGAATTTCCCCTTTTGTGTGTACAACACGACAATTTGGAGATCTATTTTTTATAAAAAAAAAAACTTTTTTTTATAACTTTATACATCAATTTGTAATTTAATAAATAAAATGTTTTTAGCAATACAGAATATTGCAACCACAGCTGCAACTTTAAGATAGATATTTTTTCTGGTTATATTTGAAAAGAATTAATTCAGATCGATACATTTTTTAGTTTGAAAAATATTTGAAATTTTATCAACTTTTGCAATTTAAAATACAAGGTTTTCAAAAATATCTTAACTTATTATTTTGACATACTAACTTAAATCATTTTTTTGTTTTAAGGTATGCTCGTTCTTTTTTTTTAAAAATAAATTCAGATTGATTCTCAGACTGATTAAAAAATATTTTAATCTACAGAAGATAATAATACAAATAAATATACTTAAAAAAATATTTATTACATAGAATAGATATACTAGAGTCGGCATTTCTGGCCTTGGGTGCTGATTTTCGTGTGTATGAAGGTACGATCAACACGCTTAGTAAAATAAGATGTGTACTTCAACATGCAGTAATATCTTTCTGATTAAAAATATTTTTTAATCTGTTTTTTTTATTTTTTTTTTACTCACCCTGTATGTACCACTAAGTTAAAATATTTTTAGAAATTTTTTTTTAAATTATACTTAAGGTAGTATAATAAAAACCTCGAAACATTAATGGCAGCCAGCCGACTAAGTGCTGATGCTACTGAAAAACCAGTAAAATAAATATGTGGTGAAAAATGCATAAGGTGACCAAACTGCAGCTCTGCTATAAGCGTAAAAAACGGCTGGAGAAACTGTTTTTCAGTATATGAGCACAGCATGATCGAAAAAAACGGCGTGCTGAAATACTCAAAAACCGACGGCAATGTCGTATTTCAGCCTGTGTGTGTGACATTCTTGTTACTCTGCACCCATCGCACGACAATAATTATAAAAAATAAAAGGCAAACAATTTCATGATGCCTAATAATTTGACACAAACCGTCATTGTTCATGTATTTTCAAACGTCACCGTATTTTCTACAAAGTTTTAAAAAAAAAAAAAAAAAAAAAAAAAAAAAATGCTACCGTATGATCGAATAAAGGCAGTCGGCGATGGCTATGAAATGACGTTCGATGACATTCACCCAACAATGCCCAACAATTTCCATATAATTTTACATATATGTATATTTTTATAACGCCGTAATTCGCTGTTCAAAACGTCAAAACCTGACCTGTCAATCACGTCACCAAATACTGTTGCATTTTAACTGCGGTTTAGCATGTCTGGTGGGCGAAATGTTACATCGTTAATCATTGTGGCCAGAAACATAAGCACGGCGTAGCCAATGCGTCAGAAGCCAGAGGTATTTTGCTGTATGTTGTTAATGAAAACGACCATATATCTTCAGAGGTAAATTATCCCTGGCTCACACTCTATTAAAAAATTACTCTGACTTATATAGAAGTTCGCAACGTCAATGAACGGCCAACAAACTTGGTAAACAATATGGTGGGGCCGCGATCGCTGTCGGAAAAATAGAGCCGATGGGCACATTAAAGGCTTTGATGTCTTAAACCGACTTCAAGCCTTGTCCTGGCAAGATGCGACATTCCCCAGTGGTGAAGTGCAATCGCTGAACATAATAAAAACCATAAAGTATTGTTGTGGTAGCGGACATATAAACACTGCCCTCTGCTGCGTATAAAAAATCTTGTAACTGTGTCATTAAGCTGCAGTCAGGCTGTTGGTAATGCCAGTAAATTTTGTCATAAGGTTAATGTTTCAATCAGCGATGTAATAAAATGACGCCATTATAGAGGTCAATACTCTTGTGTACACAAACTGATGTGAAAGTGTAGCTCAAATAATATAATCGTGTTTTATAAAACAAAACGACTGACTGTGACTGTGAGGCAAAAAACAAAACAACCATAAACTAAACTGACACAGGCATGGTAACCAAATACACAGAAAAACAATTTGGAGGCGACTGCTGATATTTGTTAAGCTAATGCTGGTGTCTCTGGTCTGTTTTATTTATGTTACATAAATACCCACTCGTGCAGAATTTTGTTACTGTGGCATGTTCACTATTTTCGTTCGGTTAGTCGTGAGCAAGACGAGCAGATTCGCGGGCAAGCGACCAACTGTGAGCAGCGGTACGCATATTCGGCCAGCGATATTCTGTTTCTAGGAAACGTGCGTGATAAATGTTCATTCTGGCATTCTGCGATATTTCAACAAAATGAATGAACAGGCAAATGACGCCTGTACTCTTCCCACATAATTACATCAATTTAAAAAAAAAAAAAAAAAAACCGAAAAAAAAAAAAAAACGAACTTTCTATAAAATAGTATGTTAACTGACCATGCACCTTGTCATTGACCAAGCCAAGGCGATATTTTACATGTAAATAATAACAATGTTTAATATTTATTAAAATATTAAGAAGTAAATAAAACACAATAGCAGGTGTTATTTGGTTCTTTATATTATGTGTTTCATAAGGTAGCTTTCAGGGATCTTGAATAATCTGGTCTTCTTTTGTCGTCTTCCTCTCATTCTGTTCGTATTCATATTGTGCACTGGCTGCCAGCAAACCAAAACAGCTATCGAAGTCTGAAACACATAAGGCAAAATGCAAGCAATCAGACTGTTAGCAGCGTCATGGAGTTAGAAGATTGAAATAAAACGTCAATTTGTCTTTATCGGTGCTCGTCGTTCTCATTTCTTTGATATTAGCTCGGTACATTACGAAAAAGAAGCAACCTGGCTAAATTTGCATTTCCGCCGTTACCGACTATTCTTAACCGATATCAATTTATTTTCGAAAATCTGTTGTAGAAATGCTGCGCAACGACTTGAAAGCATGGACACCGGCTGGGACAGTATCTCGATGTCATCGTCGATTTATGATAAGTCACCTGTGATGCGATACTGTGAAAGGACGATGAAAGCAAACACCTGTTAATAATACTTTCGCAAAACCTTCAAATTTATCTCAAACATATTAAAGATCGAAACTCTTTGCAAACGTTTAGTGCTGCCATGTTATGAGTGATATGAGTACCTTGTATATTACTGCTGTCCCATTCTGCGGCGGCTAACTTTGCCATGTTCGAGCTAATCATGACCCCTGCGATTGTGAGCTCAATCAA
>NW_022146030.1:25349-79875 GCF_002938485.1 Sitophilus oryzae
ACCGACTCTAAGACGTTTTTTTCTAAACTTCTTATTCCAAAAACCTGTCCTAAATCTTAATAAAAATATAAAAAAGTTTAAATACGATTATATTTTTAATTAAATCTATAGCTTCATTACAAATAAAAAAGTTACCCGGCTATGATACGGACATTTCAGGTGTACTTGAGAAAAGAAAGACAGTGTTGCGTTTCTCGTCAGCGTCGTCAGGGAACGACCGTCACGACAGAGACAACCTATCTACCGCTCGTTCGCACTCGTTAATAACCTAAAACCTAACAAAACAACAATAAAAAGACGTTGTCTTGACCGCATGTTCCCAGCTATTTATCAAGAGATGCTCAGCTCTATATTTATACGTTTTAAGCTATGTGAGACGAATACTCCGCCACCTCTTTTATTCTTTGTAACGAGCCTTTCTGTTTGCGTACTAGATATTACTGTGCTTCGTAGCGCTCAGTACATTTTTCGAAAAAAAAAAAAAAAAAAAAAAAAAAAAAAAAAATAATGATTAATTTTATTGCTTAATCCCCTATGTGTAAGGCCCTGTAAAAACCATTTCCTATGCCACTAATTGCTGTTAATTTTTTGCATATTTTGTATTTGACTTTGAATTCTTAATCACACTATTGATAATAATCTACGGCAGCAGAATAATTTTTAACATAAAATCTTAAATGGTCCAGCCCGTTGGGGATGTTTTGCAGGGGGTCGCACCGTTGATTACGCCTAGTGGTTGCAACAAAAATTAACCTTCGCAGAGAACTGTCGCTTAAGTGCCCAAGGTAGTCCGATGCACAAACAAGACCTTCTGTTATGTTTAAAACCACCACGTCTCTTTAGATCCCAGCTGCTATAGAACTAACCGCTCTAAAAAACGATTTTGTCTAGGGAAGGGCAGCCTTAACGGCATTTTAGTAGGCTACCGTTTAACTTCTGTTTAAGTACATCGATTAAGTTTTCGACTACGAAGTAAATATAGATAGAAGGTAGAACATATATAGAGATACAACCATAGAACCGTGTTTCGTTTATATTTTTATTTTTAAATCTGGTTTGGGTGGTAGATAGCATCCAACCGTAATCTGAATATACAACGTATTAACTGTAAAACGCAATATGTAGACACCGTAATTACGTTAAATAAAATAATAAAAAAAAAAATATCTAATAAAAATTAATTACTTAATTAAATAACAAAAAAAAAATCGAAAAAAAAAAACAGCCGTCAGCCCGATGGCACTATGAAATGAAGGGTTTGCTTGTCATTTATACGGGTGCGTCTCAAAAGTGGTCCCCCGCTATAAACTTTCTTTATTTATTTTCTTTCCTGGATAAATAAAGAGATTTGGTATGTTAGTATATGACATAAATTGGAATTGATGGACGATATCCAATTGTTTTTGGTCACTTCCAGTTTCACGGAAATCGACTACAACGTTTGATTATTAAATGACACCCCCGGTATTGTTTTTTACAGTTATTCAGCCTAGAAAATGACACTCTAATAGAATAACTCATATGTCAACTTTTGAAAAAAAAAAAAAAAAAAAAAAAAAAAAAATATTTTTAAATTCTCTATCTATTATACAGATGCCATGGATCGTGTTTAAAAACACTAATTTTTTTTTTTTTTTTTTTTTTTTTTTTATATATAGATTTGATAATCTAACGATTTTCGTGTCTTGTCCGGCGCCCGTTATAAGAATATTCAAAAATTGAATTTTTAATCATATCTCAATTTTTTCAAACGGAACAAAGGTGGAGCTCATTAGCATATTGGAAAAAGCATTTTTCTACGAATAATTTAGTACCACAATTTGGTACTCGATTCAAATTTGTCATTATGCAACCGCATGTTACAAATAAATCATATGTGAAAAATGTCAAGAATTGACATATTTATGATTGACCATTCTACTCAGAGTGTGATTTTCTATCGAATAATGTAGAAAAATACAACATAAAAAAATACCGAGGGTTCATTTAAAAATCAAAAGTTGTATCGTCATTTTCGTGTGAAACAGAGCAAGTGACCAAAAACAATTAGAATACGTCAATCAATCCTAATTTATTTTTATCATTACTAACGTACCAAAACTCGTTTTTTATCTGACAAAATAAAAAGGTTGCAGGGGTGAGCCACTATTGAGACGCCACCCGGTATACGACGCATAGATTTAAATGAACAATAATTTTCAATACTTTAACAACTAAATCATAGCTATCGAAAAATTTTAGTACTCGTACAATTTTTTTGACCCGACGATCGATTCTAGACGAAAATATTTTAGGTACCTACTTCTACAGCGAAATCACAGCATCGAAATAAATTTGTAGTTACTCCTACAAGTCTTTGACACGACGCGACGATCGCTGATCGATTTAGATGAAAAAAAAAATTAGGTACTTCTACAACGAAATCATAGCATCGAAATAAATTTTTAGGTACTCGTACAATTTTTGACCTGCCGATCGAAATAATTTTGTTTCTAATATTTATTAGCCGAACGACCGGTTTCGACATTAAAATATAAATAAAAGTTTAGTTACTTCTACAAATCCGGTGATGACAGCAATTCAAAAAAAAGATTAGACCGTAAATTATTGATATTTTTAAATGAAACTAGAGGAATAATTTTAAAAGAATACTTATTTTCATTTTTTTCGTCTGAATTTCCTAATATTCTAATTAAAGTATGAGCATTTTATTTTCTACCAAATATAACGCGGCTATATCTTCGTTTCCCTTCAAGAGTTTGTGTAACGCAAACTATTAAAGGGAAACGAAGATATAGCCGTGTTCTATTTGGTAGAAAACAAAATGCTCATACTCTAATTAGAATATTAAGAAATTCAGACGAAAAAAATCCGGTCGTTCGGCTAATAAATATTAGAAACAAAATTATTTCGATCGGCGGGTCAAAAATTGTACGAGTATCTAAAAATGTATTTCGATGTTATGATTTCGTTGTAGAAGTACCTAAATTTCTTTTCATCTAAGTCGATCAGCGATTGTCGCGTCGTGTCAAAGAATTGTAGGAGTAACTACAAATTTATTTCGATGTTGTGATTTCGCCGTAGAAGTACCTAACATTTTTTCGTCTAAATCGATCGTCGTGTCAAAAAATTGTACGAGTACCTAGAAATTTATTTCGATACTATGTCTTCGTTGTAGAAGTATTTAAAAATTATTTTCATTTAAATCGATCGTCGTATACCGGGTGCGTCTCAAAAGTGGCTTAGCCCTACAACTTTTTTTATTTTGTCAGATAAAAAAACGAGTTTTGGTATGTTAGTATATAACATAAATTAGGATTGATTGACGTACTCAATTGTTTTTGGTCACTTCCTGTTTCACCGGAAATGACTACCACTTTTGATTTTTAAATGACACCCCCGGTATGTTTTTACATTATTCGATAGAAAATCACACTCTGAATAGAATGGCATACATTTTCACATATGACTTATTTGTAACATGCGGTTCATAATTACAATATGACTCGAGTACCAAATTGTGGTACCAAATTATTCGTAGAAAAAATGCTTTTTCCAAATATGCTAACGAGCCACCTTTGTTCCGTTTGAAAAAATTGAGATATGGTTAAAAATTCGATTTTGTTATCTTATAACGGGCCCGGACAAGACACGAAAATCATTAGACTATCAAATCTATTTTTCCAAGGCTCCTTGATTAAAAATTAGTATTTTTAATACAGCCATGACACTCTATAATAGATAGAAATTTAAAATACGTTTTTTTAAGCGAAAATGTCAAAAGTTGACATATGATAATATGTTATTCTATTCAGAGTGTCACTTTCTATCGAATAATGTAAAAACATACCGGGGGTGTTATTTAATAATCAAAAGTTGTAGTCATTTCCGGTGAAACTGGAAGTGACCAAAAACAATTGAATACGTCAATCAATTCCAATTTATGTCACATACTAACATTGTAGCATTTTTTATTTCCTTTAATAAAATTGAATTTAAAATTCTATTTTTATTTAAATTTCTTAGTATTGGCGCCATCTATTTGCTAGATGCCAAAGATACCAAACTCCATTTGCTACAGCTCACTTGTCTCGATATTTAATTTTTATTAGCGCATCTATTCGCTAGATGTTAAACTTCATTTATTACAGTTCACTTGTCTTGTTTATTAGCGCCATCTATTCGCTATATGCCAAACTTCCTTAATTGCATTTCACTTGTCCAAATCTCACATCGCTGTGGATTGCGATTTTCTGTTCTAATGATTTCGATCATATGATATCACTTTTTTCTTTTTTCTGGGAATTTGGATCTGAAGAAGACGCGTGTTTCGGCGTCCGACAAATTTTCCAGTGAAAAGCACTCTTAATCCACTTTTCGATTTCCATTGCATGGGTATCCGATTTGGAAATTTGAAAACCTTGTAAAGTATGCAATCCAGAGTATAGATCGTATTTGTTTGGTTTCTTCTTGGAATGATCACCGTAAGTTTATCCGCCATTTTATATAGCCCTATCTAACTAAATTCTATTTCAGTTATTTCCGTTTTTTATTTCGTTTATTTGAGTATTTAATTACTGGTTTGGATCGGCATATGGTTTGAATATATTTATGTAAAGCTGATTTTCAGACCGTAAGTTGTTTTTTTTATTGAGTATCTGTCCTGAGAACTATTTTTTATTTTATAGAGTAACTACCACATGGTACTCAGTAACTACCACATGGTACTCAGTAACTACCACATGGTACTCAGTAACTACCACATGGTACTCAGTAACTACCACATGGTACTCAGTAATTACCACATGACCTTAAGACAGTGTTTTGGCTGATATCGAAGACTTCTCCTGCCATAGTCATCTGCATCCACTTCTGTTAGTCTGGAGAATACCTATCTACCTGTTTACATAATAAGAAACTATATACAGATAAGTCTTAAGTTTGATACACAAGGTACGCTTTTATTTTATAATTTTTGAGACAACAGATTTAATAACCTGGTAAATTATCACTATTTATCCCACATATTGTAGTCAAAATTATTTTTTATTTAACGTTATAAGTTATAATTTGATTCGTACAGTACAGTATTACTTAGCTATGATATTTTATATGAAAATTATTATCACGTATTTATTTTAAAGGTTTTTGTACACGACATGTTTCGAAACATCATCGTATTGAGACATACATAAATTTCACCTGTTTTTATTAAGTAGCTTACTTAGTTCAAAGAATACAGTTACTAAAATCAAATCTATTTAAAATAACTTGCGGTTTTATTGGGATCGCTGTGACTAATTGATGATACTTGTGTTCGTTTTCAATAAATGTTTAATGTAGGATAGTTATTTCTGACTTTTATTCCTGATAAACATAATAGACCCTTAATGCTGTTGATTACTTTATTTCAGCTATGTTGTGATATCGTATTTTTCTGTTTGGTTTCTTACTTTACCACTCTCATAAACAAAGTAAGTGGCGCCCTTTTCACTGTCTTTGACCATACCTATTTGAATTCTTAACATCAATATTAAAATCTCTGCAGCCTATATATGTTATCATTTTTTATTTTTTAACAACATTAGAAAGTCACTGTGAGTCAGAAGCCTTACCTACGAACCCAGCTTTCCTCTAACCCTGAGCAACGGATTCTTTTTTCATTCTATTTGGGTAACGACAGAAAAGTCGTCACACATAGAAGAATAAAGTATATGACGCCCTGTAACGTGGGGCTCAGCTTAATTTGATTGGCTCAGCTTAATTTGATTGACTCAGCTTAATTTGATTGGCCCATGTTCTATTTAATTGGATCAACTTAGTTTATTTTGTTTGACTTTTATTGGTAAACTTAATTTAGTAAAATAATTTCTATTAGGCTCAGATAAATTTTCTTTAAGGCAAAGACTATAGTTTTGAAATTTTGTTTTCATTATTTCTGTAATTTTTATAATTGCAGTACAACAGCAATTTTTTGTTTTTTATATTATAGAGGGTGTTTGTTTATCGGTTTAAAACTCAGAGATAAATAACTTGATACTTCTGACTACATAGTTTATTAAAATTTTGATCTTGATATAAATATACAGGTAAGGTTATATTTTGAATATACAGAGTGGACATAATTTTAGTATACAGGGTAACGTTGTTAGTACTTCGTAAAATTTTGGAATTTGTTTTGAATATTTGAGTCTTTTTTGGTTTTGACATTGAACATAATTTCTTTCTGATAAATTGCGTCGAGTCATAACAGCTTTTGTTAAAATTAGTAAATTTTTCTGAATCATTTAGTCTTTAATATCTTAATAATAACAACTGAATTACAATGGAGAAAGAATCTTTTAAAGTTAATCATTTACGACAAGTAGAATTAGATTATGAACTTCTTATTAGGGGTATTAAGACATCTAAAAATGTTGAGAGTAAACGTAAAAATTTTGTCAGGTCTTTTAAGTAGAGAAATTAATAACCTTTTTTTGTTTAGTTAATATGGAAAATTATCCTCTTTCTTTTGATCAAGAAATTTTCGAAATTAAAGCAACTTTAGATTCAATTTCTTTGTCAATTTCTGAATTCGAGGGTGGAGTAAATGATTCAATGTTTAAAGTTATAAAATCTCGTTTTGTACATTTGGCTGGTAGAATTAGAAGAATAATTTTAGATGAAAATCGTGCTGATGCAGAGACTATTCAAACTGATGTTTATACTAGTTGTTATCAACTTGAAGCTGACTTATTTTCAAAAATTTCTGACACAAATGAAATTTTAAATGTTTGGTTTGGTCTGTTCCTTCCGTTCCGTCTGTCCCTTCAGGACCGGTTATTAATGTACCGCCTCCTATTGTGACTTATGTTGCTAAACCTTGTCCAGTGTCAGACTGGCCTATTAAATTTAATGGTAATCCTCAAGATTTATTTTCATTTTTAGAAACTGTTACTGAGCTTTCTGAATCACGTAAAGTTAGTGAACAAGATTTATTTTCTTCCGCAGTAGAACTTTTTACCGGGAATGCTTTTATTTGGTACAGAAGTATTAAACAACATGTTACAGATTGGAAATCTCTTGTAGAAAGATTAAAGAAAGACTTTTTGCCACCAGATAATGATGACAATATTTGGTCGCAAATTAAATCTTATAAACAACGAAAAAATGAAAGTATTTTAATTTTTATAGCAACTTTAGAGAATCTTTTTAGTAGATTAAGTAAATGCCCTAGTGAGGTTAATAAGATTAAAATTATTAGACAAAATTTACTTCCTGAATACATTACTCAGTTAGCTTTAGTTGATGTTTTATCTGTGTCTGAACTCTCTAATTTGTGTAGAAAATTAGAAAATGCTAAACATCAGAATGAAAAACGATCTAGAAGTTTAAATGTTTCTCAATTGAATACCACTCCTGATTCTAGCTCGTCTGATTCTCATCGAGTACAGTTTTGTAAAAAGTCTAAGAATGTCAATGCTCAAAACAAAAATAAAAATACTACTGTTCGGTCTGCTAGTTATTCTGTAGCGTCGTCGTCTTCTGACCCTGATATGGTAAATACTTCTTCGAGTATGCCCAGATCTGTAGAAAATTCAGGTAAGGAAGCAACCTCGCGTTTAGTTTGTTGGAATTGTTCTGGTCCAAATCATACATTTCATGATTGTCGACAGAAACGTAAGGTTTTTTGTTTTAAATGTGGTAATTTAGGTGTTAAGTCACCGGCGTGTCCCAAATGTTCAAAAATACTAATTGGACGAACTCGTGTTTCTGGTCGTGCAGTTCAAAAATTCAAACCCAGAAATTTATTTTCAGAATCTGATTGGAAGAAGTGGTTATTATGTGTTAAGAATTTTTATAGATCCAATTACTACCAATCATAAAGATTCTCCTTCAGATATTTCAGATAATGATTGCTTTGTATGTCCGCAAATTTCCGTTTTGAATATAGATTTAGACCATACTGACGCATGGTATGAGACTATGAAGCAAAAGATTTTAGCTTCACCTGGTTCATTTCCACAGTGGAAAGTTGAAGATGGTTTTCTTTTTTAAGTTTATTCCGGTACAGTTACCATTTTCATCAAATCTTCAAGAATGGAAGCAGGTTGTTCCACGTCCTCAACGTCGTAATATTATCGAATCATGTCATAATCCGCCAACTTGTTCGCATTTGGGTTTTTATAAGACTTTATCGAGACTTCAAGAACAATTTTATTGGCCGAAGATGAGAGCCGATGTTCTTAAATTTGTTAGGAGTTGTCGTGTTTGCGGAGCTCAAAAATCTTCTAATACTATGCCGTTAGGTAAGATGGGAAAAGAAAAGCAAGTTAATATGCCTTTTCAGACAGTCGCTTTAGATCTTGTGGGTCCTTTTCCTAGATCAAAAAAGGATCATAAGTGGCTTTTAGTTGTTGGCGATTGGTTTTCGAAGTATGTTCTTCTGTATCCGTTGCGTTCATCAAAATCTCCCTATATTGTGAAGTATCTTGAGAATGAAGTTTTTCTTACCTATGGAGTACCTCAGCATATAATTTGTGACAATGGTCCTCAATTTGTTGCGAAAGAAATTAGAGATTTAGCTAAGAAATACCAAGTTCAGAAGATCTGGTATAATGCTGTGTATTCTCCTCAATGTAACTTTGTTGAGCGAATGAATAAAACTGTAGGAACAGCTATTAGAACTTATGTTAAACAGCATACAGATTGGGATGTTCAGCTCTCTAATATTCAGTTTGCTTTAAATACTTCTAAACATGAGGTCACAGGTTTTTTCTCCTTCATTTTTAGTTTTTGGTAGACATATTCCCATCTCTGGTAAGTATTATGGTCAAGTTAAATTTTCTGAAGATTTTGAAATTATGCCTGGCGATCGCAACTCTTACGCTTCTGAACTCAAAAATCTTTATAGTGTCTTTAGCGAAGTCCGTAAGAAACTTCATGCTGCTTATGAAAGAAACTCGAAGTCTTATAATTTGCGTAGGCGTGATTTATCTTTTCAGGTTGGTGATTTGGTTTGGAGACGTAATAAGGTCTTATCAAATGCTGGTATTTTCAGCCAAGTTAGCTCCTCGTTTTATTTTATTTTCAGTGCGAAAGAAAATCTCGAATTTAGTTTATGTTTTAGTAGACGAGAATGGTACTAACGCAGGCCGCTGGCATATAAAAGATCTTAAACCATACCAAGGTCACACATTGACGACGATGATACAGAAAATGTCTACTACGTCATTAGTAATTCAAATAATCTATTATGTCCGATTCCTTTTAGGGTTTAGTCTAACGGATACATAGATTATATTTTAATTTCTTTTTAGTTCAGATTAAACAGTTATACAACATTTGCTTCTCGTTTTTTTTACGGATTTGTCGCGAATCAGTATAACTATATTGTCATTTAGTTTTTTGCGTACCTATATTTTTGATATGTTATAGTATTTCTATTTGGAAATGCGAGCATATGACAGTATTTTTTTTCTTCGAGTATTCTACAGATTACCTAATTTTGAGTAAATATTTTGTGTGATGGTAATTCTGTTAATCACTCATATAGTTTTATGTCATTTGCTCTATTCTTTGTTATTCAGTTCACAAGAATCTGAAATGTAAGAGATTCTTGTATTTTGTGTATTCTAAGAACACAACTTCGTGAAAAAAACAAAAAGTTGTTATGATTTTGATTGCAACCTAGAAGTGAGACGTAGCTAACCTCATGACTTCGTAAGTTTTACTGTGTTTTGGATATTATTGTGATCTTCTTTCCATATTTGCAATAGCGTTTCATAGGCTGGAATCCTATGTTACGGATATTTTGGGTCATTAGTGACAATCTTTTTTTTTCTCATTATAATAACCCAAATATTAATACTGGTTTCAAAAATAAATGGTTTAATCGATTCTAAATCATTTTCTATAATATTTCTAATAGGATGTATATTATTTAAATCAATAGAATCTAGATTTAATGGTTTTAATTTATTTATAGATTTTTCTGACATCTTTGTAAAATTTAATTTTGGCAATTGAATATTTTTATAATTAAATTTCGTATCACCTAAATTTTTTAATCATTACATCATTGATTTTATTTCGCAATCAGAATTTAATTCAATAATGTAACTTAGTAAAGGTATATTTTCATGATTACTTTGACAATACTGAACTGCAATAGTTTGTTTAGGACATATAACTATCCATTTATTTTGTTCAATTTTTTGAACTTTATTTTCTAAAATTTCAACAGGTGTTAAATGACAATTAGAAATAAATTTATTATATTTTAAAAGTTCAATTTCACATGGTGTTGGATTCTATCCCTTCCTCCCATCCTTTACCCGAAATACCTTAGTGGGTACGTAGCCGTAGTCGAATACGCAGTGACAAGATCGGCCGAGTACACAGTGTACACCTCCAAGCGCGCGCTATCCTCAAGTGTTTTATAAGCAAAAAATCAACAAGTACGAGTCCAGAACGGGAATAAAGGTGAGTGCCCACAGTCCTGATACATTAACTCACCCTAATGAACTGGAGCCCCTTAATTCTCGCCCGTAACATTGGTCCTTCGGAGCCGGATCCTTTCTGAACTACATATTATATTTTACTTATACTCAATTAAATTGATTATCATAATTAATTTCAAAATTATCTAAATATCATTAATATTTTTTGTAATATATTATTTTAAATATATTCAATAAAATAAATTTCTCGAACAAAATCTATATTTATCTTCTCTTTAACGCAGTAAAAAAAGGTAGTACATTTTTTGTCACTGGTTCCACTGGCCAGGAATTTGCCACCGACCGATCGATTTTTAAATTGCCGTACCGGTGTTAAAAGCGATATCTAGCGCTGTTTCGCGATACTGGTCCGGATATTTCTTTTTTACGCTCCAATTTATCGATACGCATTAATCTCAACTCTAGTCTGTTCTCTCTCTTAATAATTTAATTTTTAATTAATAAATACACTCAATTAATACGAATACCTTAGTAAAAATAATAATTATTTTCTCTCTCTCTCTCTCACACACACAGTGAATTATTCTATTTCTCTCTTACTCTCTTAGTTAATTACTCTCTCTCTCTCTCCCTCTCAGTTAATTATTATATTCTATATTTTATTTTCTCACCTTATAAGGTAAAAATATAATAATTATTTTCTCATATAATATTCTATTGTGGAATATATCATTCTCTCTCTCTCTCTCTCTCTCTCTCAGTTAACTATTATATTCTATAATATTTTATTTTCTCACATTATAGCATTCCATTTTTCTCTTACGCTCTAATTAATTATTATACTCATTTTCGCTATGTCTGCAGACGCTCGCAAATTAAAAACTCTTATAGCTCAACGCTCTGTAGAACTTACTAAAATTAAAGAACTTAAAAAATCCGCTGATCAAGCTCTTGAAGATCCAAATTTTCACCCTAACTTTAGATGTAGAGCAAAACACTTAGAAGATATTTATAAAACTTTTGATAAGATTCATAATAATATAATTTTATTAGTTTCCGCACAGGATAATGGCGATATTGATCCTCATGTCAAAATTCAAACTGAATTTAATGATTATTATTTTCACATTGAAGCATTATTCACAAATTTATTTCCGCAAACGAAATCGGAGCTGGATACTACACAATTACAAAACACTACTGCTCAATGTTCGTAAAACTTCCTAAAATTGAGGTACCCCATTTTGATGGTGAATTTAAACATTGGCAAACATTTATCGATATGTTTGATTCTCTTATACACTGTAACTCGTCTCTTAGTGATATATCGAAATACAACTATCTAGTGAGTTTCTTACGAGGTCCTCCTTTAGCTTTGGTATCTAGTACTCCACTTGCCAATCAAAATTATAATATAGCATATCAAGCCTTAAAAAATAAGTACGATAAGAAACGTTTGATTGCAAAAGCTCACTGGCAGGCTCTAGAAAATATTAAGCCCATCTCTAACGAAAATAATCATGAAGCTCTAAGAAATATGATTGATATTTATACTCGTAATATTACAATTTTAAATAACTTGGGTTTTCCCACAGAGAGCTGGAGTTTTGTGCTATTTAATATGATTTATGATAGACTTCCAGAAATTTTGCAAACTAATTTTGAACTGGAATGTGGCTCTGTTTTATCACAAGATATGCTATACCTCAAATCATACGATACACTCATTGAATTTTTAGAAAAACAATGTTCAGCTAAAGATACAATCTCTCTAACTAAATCGTTTTCTCATTTTAATAAAAATAGTAATTATGACAAAACTAAAACGAAGTATTCACAAAAAAGTTATAAAAATAAACCTACCTCTTCCTTTGTTGTCAACACTCAGTTGAAACAAAATTTAACTTGTCAAGTTTGTAACAAGGATCATTTTATTTATAACTGTCCAGATTTTATTGCTTTTACTCCAAAACAGAGATATGATTTAATTAAATCCCGAAGTTGGTGCTCAAACTGTCTCGGCACTAGACATTCTTCTAAGAGTTGTAATTCTCGTTCCTCATGCCGAACTTGTGGCAAAAAACATCATTCGCTTTTACATTTCGAAGGTCAAATAACAACTCCTGTAAACGTTCCTCCATCCACTTCATCGCAAACTCTTCCAGTTCTGCAAGCAAGCAGCTCTATCTCAGAAGTTGTATCTACAAATTTATTTGCAAAACATAAGAATAAAGCTCTTCTTTCTACAGCATTAATCAATGTTCAAGATGCGTGGGGTAATTTTCATGTAATACGCGCTGTAATTGACAGTGGAAGTGAAAGTCACTTTATTTCAAAATCTTGTTTTAATAAATTAGGTTTATCTAAATTTTTCCTCCCCATCCAATTGTGTGGCATCGGGAAAAATATTTCCAAAGGTTCTCACGGTGTTAGATGCAACATTAAACCTATTGGAAAGTCTGATCCGATCTACTCCTTGGAGTTTATTATATTAAACGAAATTAGTGATAATTTACCGATTAATTCTCTTCCCGTTGAACAGTTCTCAAAGTTTTCTCAATTGCCCTTAGCTGATCCCAACTTTCACCTCTCTAAACCCGTAGATATACTTTTGGGTGCAGATATTTATGGTTTCTTGATAACAGGAAACAAACTCCTCTCAGATCCAGATCAACCCGTCGCTTTAGAAACTATATTTGGATGGATAATTACAGGAAGAGTTAAAACATCTAGTGTTTCGCTCTCTGTAAACTCATACTTTCTTACCTCTTATGCTTCCTTGGATCAATCACTTCAAAGATTCTGGGAGTTAGAGAACGTTCCACAATCCTCCACGCTTTCTTCAGATGAAAAGTTTGCCGAAGAACACTTTTGTAAAACATTTTCACGCACTCTTTCTGGACGTTATAAAGTATCTTCACCATTTAAAACTTTGGAACCGATCTTTGAAGGTTCTAGAGATGTCGCCCTTCGTAGATTTTTCTCCCTCGAAAAACGATTGCTTCGAAACCCTCAACTTTATTCTCAATATTCTAATTACATGCGCGAATATTTAGATTGTCAATATATGATTGCCGTGCAAAATCCTTCTCCCAACGCTTATTCTTATTATCTGCCTCATCATTGCGTAATCCGACCAAATAGTCTCACGACCAAACTTAGAGTTGTCTTTGATGCTTCCGCTCGATATTACACAAATAAATCTTTGAATGACACTCTCTTAACAGGGCCAAAATTACAGTCAGATATTTTATCTATTTTGCTTCGATTTAGATCGCATTTGATTGTATTTGCTAGCGATATTAAACAAATGTTTAGTCAAATTCTTGTTAATGAAAATCATATTGAATACCTCAAAATTTTATGGCGATTTAACGCTAATGAGCCGATTCAAGAATACAAACTTACTCGCGTTACTTTTGGTTTAAGCTGTAGCCCATTTTTAGCCATTCGAGTTATAAAACAAATTGCTTTAGAAAATTTAGTAAAATATCCCGAAGCATCAAAGATTTTAGATATGGATACGTATGTCGATGATATTATATCTGGTTGCGATTCTCTTTCTCTTGCTATAAAAATTCAACGCGATCTCATTTCTATACTGGAACACAGCGGTTTTGAACTTAGAAAATGGACTTCGAATAGCTCAGATTTTCTTTCTCAGTTATCTCCAAATGAATGCAAAATGGATTCTTCTCTCTCTTTAAATATAAATTATCTTTCTTCCTCTAAAGTTCTAGGACTAAACTGGAATCCCTCTACAGATGAATTTTTCTTTGATTCACCAGCGTTGTCCTTGACAAACAAAATCTGTAACAAACGCAATATTCTTTCACAACTCGAAAACATATTCGATCCCTGTGGCATGTTAGTTCCTCTCACTCTTCACCTAAAACTGATTATACAAGATTTGTGGAAGTTAGGTATAAATTGGGATGATCCTGCTCCCAATAACATTGCTACATCTTGGCATCAACTCGTTCAAGAATTACCTTGTATTTTCTCTCTCAAAGTTCCTCGATATTTTCTCACTCTCAAATATTTATCCCTGGAAGTACATGGTTTTTGTGATGCTAGTGAAAAAGGCTATTGTGCAGTAATTTATTTCAGGATAATTCTTCCAGATAACTCTGTAAAAACAAATTTTGTCTGCGCTAAAGGCAAAGTTGCTCCACTCAAAAAAATCTCAATTCCAAGACTGGAACTCTGTGCAGCCTTACTTCTGACCAGGTTAATTGATTTCGTTAGAACTTCTCTTACTAATAAACTTATTAATGTTAGTACGATTGTATGGTCCGACTCGATGGTTGTTTTACATTGGCTTAGAAGTGAACCATATAAGTGGAACACCTTTGTGAGCAATCGAGTTTCCCAAATTCAAGAGAAATTACCTCCTTCTTGCTGGCGTCATGTAGTCTCAAAAGACAACCCCGCTGATCCAGGTTCTCGTGGTCTTCAACCTAGCGAGTTACTCGACAATGCCTTATGGTGGGCGGGACCACCATGGCTAAGCCAACCGGAATCTTATTGGCCACAATCAATTTTTACTTTCCCTGAAATTGAAGAAGAACAACGAAAAGTTATATTGACATGTACTTCACAGCCCTCATTGTTTGATACTCTCTTTGAAAAGTTCTCTTTCTCTAAAATTATAAATATTGTCACGTTTTGCAGACGCTTTCTCTATAATACTCGACATTCTAAATCTCGTAAAACCTCTCCTCTCTCGAAATTTGAAATAAATGAAACTCTAGAATGTATTATTAAATGTGTTCAATCACAATATTATGCTAGGGAAATTCTCTTAATAAATAATTGCAAATCTCTACCTAAATACTTACGAAAATTGACCCCCTTTCTCGACACCAATGGAATTCTTAGAGTTGGTGGTCGCTTGCGCAATGCTTCTCTAAATTTCTCTCAAAAACATCCCGCACTCTTACCCAATAATCATAAATTTACTACTCTACTCATAGAATATACTCATTAACTCTATTTACATCCCGGTCCCCAAACGCTTCACTATATTCTCGCTCAACAATACTGGATTGTTTCTGCTAGAAAAATAATTCGTAGTGTTCTCTTTAAATGTCCTCAATGCTTTCGCGCTAATCCAGTAATGCCTCAGCCTCCTATTATGGGAGATATTCCTGCTGTAAGACTTTCTCAAGTAAAACCTTTCTCTGAAGTTGGATGCGACTATGGTGGTCCATTCTCTTTATTAAGATATCGTGCACGAGGTGCTAAGTCCTGTAAAGCCTATATTTGCTTATTTGTGTGCATGGCCACGAAAGCTTTGCACTTAGAACTGGTTTCCGACCTTTCCTCCGAGACTTTTCTGGGTGCACTGCGTCGATTCATTTCTCGTAGAGGTCGCTGCAATCATATTTATTCCGATTGTGGAACGAACTTTGTCGGAGCTTCTAGAGAACTGATTAATATGCTAAAATCCGCCGCTGAGCAAGAACAAATTTCTTGGCACTTCAATCCTCCAAGCGCGCCTCATTTTGGTGGCCTGTGGGAAGCAGGAATAAAGTCTGTAAAAACTCACATTAAAAGGGTCATTGGTGATCAATTGCTCACGTATGAGGAATTTTATACGCTACTGGTTCAAATAGAAGCAGTGCTTAATTCTCGTCCATTGTGTCCACAAAGCTCTGATCCTAATGATTTGTCAGTTCTTACTCCAGGACATTTTTTAACCCTAGAGCTCGTTAAACGCCCCTCCGGAAGATGATCTTCCGGGATAAAATTAAATCATCTCTCTCGCTGGCAGTTGATATCACACTTGCACCAAAGCTTTTGGAGCCGATAGTCTAAAGAATACCTTCAAACACTTTTACAAAGAGCTAAATGGAATGACTCTACTATTCCAATAGAAATAAACTCGGTTGTTTTAATAAAGGATGATAATCTTATTCCGCTCAAATGGAGCATTGGAAGAGTCTTAGAGATTCACCCGGGCCATGATCGTGTTACACGCGTGGTTACTTTAAAAACAGCAAAAGGCATTCTTAAAAGACCAGTGACAAAGATATGCCCACTGCCTTACTGCAAATCTCATAATTAAAATTTACTCTAAAAAAACATAATCGCAAAAAACATAATCGCAAAAAAAACATAATCTCATTATAAACATAATTAACATCTCTTATTTAATTACTTTTCTCTACTCTATAACAAATGTAAACTCTCTTAATATTTAATTAAATTACACTCATGCATTAACCCCAATAATGCGTTTTTTCTAAATTTCCTCTAAATTTAACTTCATAAATTTCACTTTTACTTTCTTTTTAAACATAACGCATTTTTTCACTTTTTTTTTTATTTTACTTTACTATTCTCTAACGAAAATGGAAAATATTTCATTTTGGTGGGCGGTATGTTGGATTCTATCTCTTCCTCCCATCCTTTACCCGAAAAACCTTAGTGGGTACGTAGCCGTAGTGTTTTTTTTAGTGTATCCTCAAGTGTTTTATAAGCAAAAAATCAACAAGTACGAGTCCAGAACGGGAATAAAGGTGAGTGCCCACAGTCCTGATACATTAACTCACCCTAATGAACTGAGCCCCTTAATTCTCGCCCGTAACACATGGATTATTTTTAGATATCTTAACTATATTAGAGTCTTTGCAAATAAATTCACTTGGAGTCACTTCTTCACATTTATTGTCCAGAAACGCGTAATTCTGTTCATTAAATATTAAGTATTTTGCATTAGGTATTATTACATTTAGGGAATTATTATTTTTTACAGAAAATGGGTAAAGATGATATAGATTATAACTATCATTTTCCACAATAGGTATTTCTAAAATAAAAATTATTTTATTTGTCTCACTATAACTTTTAATATTTATAGTTTTTTCAAAAAGTATTAAATTTATAAGTTCAGGTTTAAAAGGTAGTTTAGAGTTCTTTAAATACTGTGAAACAGAATTTATTTCCTTGAACAATTCGTCACTCTGAACAATAGAATTGTGAAATACGTTTATCTTAGCAAAAACTTATGGCAGTTTCGATTTTTTCTAATATATCGTAAATAATCTGATATTCATTGATTATTTGTGAAAGAGTAATTTGTAATAGTAAAAATTGATATGTGTCAAGAAAATATGCTTCAGTATTATAAAGAATTGTTTCTAACATGTCAATACGATGTTTAATTATTATTTGATTATTAGATAGATTTTTAATATTATTTTGGAAATTTTCAATTGATTTGTCAAACATTGAAATTTGATTTTTAATAATAGTTTTTATTTCTAATTGATTGTCAGAAAGATTTTCAATGGCTTTATTATATTTTTCAGCATCATACTGATCTAAGTTACCAGTTATTGATTTGATTATTGATCCCAGTCCATCAATTAAACCACGTTTATATCTATTATTATTAGCACCATATAAAGGATTAATTTGTTTAATTTGAATATTTATTTTAGTTTGCAATAAATTTGCTAAATTATAAGAGTTATAAAATTATATTTGTATGTTTTTGAAACATTGTATTATTTTCAAAAGCAATTTTTATTCTAAAATATTGATTTTGAATTTCATTAAATTGTTGAATTAAATTAGTTATATCAAATACTTGTATAAATTTCCAAGTGTCGATTTTATTTTGGGCGTTGCCTAATTTTAAGGGTAGTATTCCTGGGTTATCATTCATTCGGTGGTATTTTGGTTCTCCATAGGTGGTGGCGAATCTGAAACAACAGGTGGTTTCCTCAATTCTTGAATATGTAGTATTTCTTTTTTATTCGGATCTTTTTTCCGAGTTATTTCCACTCGATTCCTTTCTAACATTTTTGTTATAGTATATGGTCCCAAGAATTTATTTTTTGATTTATTCCTTTTTAAAGGGTTTAATTTATATACCGTCTGTCCTAATTTAAATTCATCATTTGTGTTTCCTTTTACATTGTGTTTAGAAACAACTTTCTCTTTTTGTTTATTTAGATCTTCCTTTACTTTTTCATAAACTTTTTCTAGTTTTTGTTTATGATTTTGGGTATAATCTGTAAAATATTCTTTTAGATTAAATATCTCATTTGGCTCTCTTGAGTTCGTATGACCAAAAGTTAGTTCAAATGGTGTATATTTTGTTGAGCTATGTATTGTATTATTATAGGCAATAATAGCATAATCCATCAATCCTTCAGTTTCAGTAGGGAAACTTTCTTTCAGTAATCTTAGGTGTTCTATAATTGTGGAGTGAAATCTTTCAACTACACTGTTTGATTCGTGATGTAAGGGGGTGGTAAAATGTACTTTAATTTTATGTAAATTTAAAAGTTCTTTGACAGTTTCGTTCTTAAATTCTGCCCCATTGTCTAAAATTATTTTTTCTGGTATTCCCGCAAAAGCAATATATTTAATTAAGGCATTTGCGATGTTTATTGCATTTTTTCCAGGTATTTCAATTGCTTGTGCATATTTTGAAAATGCGTCAACTAGAGTTAAATACATTTTTGAATTATAATAGAATACGTCAATATGAACATTTTGAAAAGGCTTAGAAGCTGTTTCGGTTAACATTAAAGGTGAATAAGGTTTTTTCCTACAATATTTTGCGCGTTGACAGATGTCGCAACAATTAATATAGTTGGTAATTTCTTTTTTCATGCCTATCCAAAAATAATTTCTTTTTAAATATTCGAGAGTTTCACTTATGCCCTTATGATTTGTTTTCCCTTCATGATGATTTTTGATTAGTAAAATTTGTTCTTCTTTATCTATTACTGTATTTATTAACTTAGTACAACGTATTAATTTTGGCGAGAATTTTGGTCCCTTCTCTGAAAAGCGTTCAAGATAAACTTTATTAAATTGTTTATAAAATTCATCTAAATGAAAATACATGTGATAAGTTTTACTTTCCACTGTATAATCCCTTAAAAAATCAAATATTAAATTAGAGTTATTAGTTTTGGGAATTTTGACATTAATTATTTTATGATGTTGATAGTTTTCTTGGTTCACAATTAATTTATTATGAAGATGTGGAAAAACTAATATTTGATTTGTTTTGTTGTTTATAATTTCTTCCAATATTGAAATTCCATCATTGGTAGTTTCCATGACGTTAGAATGTTGTGTAGTTAAATCCTCTTGTTCTTTTTCTTGTATATCTTCATGTTTTTGCTCTTGTTCTTCTTTTTGTTGTAACTCTTTTTTCTGAACTTCTTTCCTAGTTCTTGGTGATCTAATTTGTATATCTTGGAGAATTTTTATCTTTTCTTTTTCTTTAGTTTTATCTGTGTTCTTTTGGCTTGTTGAGGGTTGTTCTTCACGGTCAACATTTTCTGCTAGGTCTCTTAGATAATCAATAGGGTCGAATCCTTGTTCTTCTGTGTCTCCAGGGTGATTTATCATCGATTCATTTTCTAGAGCATTTATTTGAATTCTTGAAAGTGCGTCTGCATTCGTATTTATTTTTCCTTTTTTGTACATTATGTCATAGTCAAATTCTTCTAAGTTTAAGCGCCATCTTACTAGTTTACTATTTGGTTCTTTCAAGTTAAATAGCTACATCAATGGTCGGTGGTCAGTGTAAATGGTGAATTTTCGTCCAAATAAATATGGTCGGAAATATTTACATGCCCATACAATCGCAAGTAATTCTTTTTCGATTGTACTATACCGTGTTTCTGTTTCATTTAATGTCCTTGAAGCGAAAGCTATTGGTTTATCGGAACCTATTTGTCCTTGAGATAAGACTGCTCCTAAGGCCACATTTGAAGCGTCTGTTGTCAATATAAATGGTTTTTTGAAATCTGGATATTGTAAAATAGGTGCGTTAATTAATAAATTTTTACAAGTATTAAAAGCTGAAATAAATTCTTGATTATGAATAATCTTCGAATTTTTCTTTAGGCATTTTGTTAAGGGTTTCGTAATTTTAGCAAAGTTTTGAATAAATTTTCGATAATATCCCACTAATCCGAGAAAACTTTTTATTTCTTTAGGTGTAGTAGGTATTGGAAATTTTTTAATTGCTTCTATCTTGTCAGGGTTGGGTTTTACTCCTTGAGACGTTATGACATGTCCTAAATAATTTACTTCTTTACGTAAAAATTCGCTTTTATCTAACTGTACTTTGAAATTGGCTTTTCTTAATCGTTCAAACACTTTTCTTAGTCTTTCTAGGTGTTCTTGTAATGATGTACTAAATATTACGATGTCATCTAGGTAAACTAGGCATTCTTCGTTTTGTATTCCTCTCAAGACGTTATCCATAACTCTTTGAAACGTCGAGGGCGCATTTTTGAGTCCAAAGGGCATTCTTTTAAATTCATAATGCCCATTTTCGGTTGAAAACGCCGTTTTACATATATCTTCGGAACACATTTCTATCTGGTGAAATCCATTTGCTAAGTCCAATGTTGTAAAATATTGGCTGCGTCCTAACTTGTCTAATATATCAGATATATTAGGTAGCGGATATTTGTCATCTATTGTTTCTTCATTTAATTTTCTGTAGTCCACTACTAATCGCCATTTTCTTTTTCCTGATGCGTCCAGTTTTTTCGGGACTATCCAAATTGGGCTGGACCATGGTGATATAGAATCTTGAATAATACCTTGATCCATCATTTTATTGATTTGGTTACGTACTTCTTCTTTATGGACTTCTGGATATCTGTATGTCTTCGTATATATTGGTGTTTCATTTTTTAGATTTATTTTGTGCTGGATTTGGTTCGTAAAAGTTAAGGGTATTTTTTCACAATAAAATATATCTCTGTATTCAAAGCAAAGTTCTCTAATTGCTTTTTTTTCTTCTTGGTTACAATGTTCTAGGCGTAACTGTTTTAAATTTGATTTTAAAATGTTATCTTGATTATTGGATAGTGGTTCATCAATTTCCATTTTTTCTAAGCAGTTTATTTCTTGGATATTCAATATTTCACATTCCATAGGCTCGTTAAAAGTTATTTCGATAGGAACTATGTTGCTGTTGGTTACTGTTGTTAAAGCAAAATAATTTTCTACGTTGACAATTGCTTCTGGTGTTTCCACAGATTTTCCAAAATTTGTGTAATTTAATAATACTGTACCTTTTTCAATATTAACGGGAATTTTAACGATTTGTTTCGATCTTGGATTAATTGTTATATTATATGTACTATCGTCACATTCATAAATAATAGGTATTTTTATACGGGGTGTTATCAATAATTTACGGTTCATATCAATTATAGCTTTAATTTGCTCTAATAGATTTGTACCAATAATACCATCATATTTGTCACTAAATTTAAAAACATAAAATTTGTGTTTTTGATTTTCATTAAAAATATTAAAAATAGGTATGACAATAACTTCATTATGATAGGATATCATATGAGCTGATTGAATTTGAAAATCTTCAAAAAATATAGAATTCGGATAAAATTGTTTTACTAATTTAGGAGAAATTAAACTTTTTGAACTACCTGTATCTATTAAGAAATTAGCATTAAGTTCAGGAATAAAAATATGAGGTAGATTTTTTCTGTTAAGTGCATTAATATTAATTAAGTTATTTCCTTCATAGGTGGAGTCAAAGGAAAATTTACATTATCTGTGTCTGTGTTATTATTGGGAAACAAACACTCATTATTAAATTGTTCATTATTCAATTGTTCATTATATTCTTGTGTGTCATATGTCGTCGAGATATAATTATTAGAACTTGCATTTTCATTGTTACAATAATAATTATAATATTCTTGGTCAGCATAGTCTGGATATTCTTCGCAATAATATTGAGAACAATCAAAGGTTTCATTAGGATAATCATTCTGGGTCACTGGGTTAATGTTTTGAGAAAATAATAAATTTTGCTTGGGATGCATAACTGCGTTTCTACCGGATGATACTTCCATGGGTTCCGGTTTTTGTAAATTTTGATTTTTTATAACTTGACTAGATTTAAAAAATGGTTTTGGATTTTGATTAAAATTTTGTTGTAAATTACTCCTTTGAGGATAATTCATTTGTCTATTAAAAGGTTGAAAAGTTGGCCTTGGAAATACATTTGATCTCATTGGAAATTGGTTAGAATTTCGTCTGTTATTAAATGATTGATTATTAGGTCTAAATAAATTTTGTTGAGAATTATTTTTAAAATTATTATAAGGTGAAAATAAAGGTTTTTGACTATTTTGTTGAAATGGATTACTCTGAAAAGGATTATTCAGAAAAGGGTTATTCTGAAAAGGATTATTATTCTGTAATTTTGGGAAAGAGAGATTGGAATTATTATTTTGGAAATTAATTGGTTTACTGAAAGGATTATCTACAGGTGTAAATCTTTGATTCAGTTGAAAAGTTTGATTGTTATTTACCAAATTTTGTTTATTTTGGCTATAAAGAAAATTTTCTTCTTCGATTACCCAAACTTTTTCTAAAGTTTTTGGGTCTCTTAATCGAATATTATTTTGCAATTGACCACTTAAGCCTCTAATAAAAGTTTTTAATGCTAGTTCTTCATAATTTGCTATTTTTATAGTGTGTTCAGCTGGGTTTAGACTTAACATATGAAAGCTGGGTTTAGACTTAACATTTTGAAAATACTAAGGAACGTGCGTCTTGACACCTCATTCCAAAATTATATGGAGTTCCGTTACGATTAGGTTTTAGGATAATCAAATCTTGAACAAGACAATCTAGATTTCGTTGGTCACCAAAGCTAAGATTTAATAAGTTTTTAATTTGATCCCATGAATTTAATTCATGAATACGAGAACCAATTAAACTTAATGCTCTGCCTGATAATCTTCCGATTATTGCACGCATTATAAAATTGTTATGTCCATCGTTTCCTTCTCTATAAAAGTTTGTTATTAAGCTTTGACACGTATCAATAAAAATATTTAAAGTATGTGGATTGCCATCATACACTGGAATTGTATCAATATATAATCTTAAAAATGAATCATTAATTTGAGATTGATTTTGAGTTTGATTTGAAGTAGCCATTACTTGATCTAAAATATTTTCTAGTTCAGAGTTAATAATTGAATCAGAAATAGTTCTATATCTGAGACTTTGTTCAAAACTATCTTTTTCAAAATGTCTAGAACTTAAATTTTGAAGCCTAAATTTATTAGTTATTTCCTCGATTTCACTATCTGAATCGGACATAAAATAAACTTAATCAAATCGTTTTTTACGAATAAAAATTAAAAAAATAAAAATAAAATGGAAAATGGATATATATGGAAAAAAAGCAAAATTCGAAAATAGTTTTAAAAATAAAAATAAAAATAAATGCAAAATACGATACTAATAAGCAGAATAGAAAAATACGACACTTACAGTAGAGAGATGTACAGGGTGAGTCTAGCTACGATGTTCATTGAGTGCGATGTTTTCGGGGATGATTTTCGTTGATGATTTCGTTTTTCGGGTGATGATTTCGTTTTTCGGGTGATGGTTTCGGTTTTTCGGGGGGTTTTTCGTTTTTCGTTGCTTCGTTTTTCGTTTCTTCTTAACCTACCTGGTGTTGGCTATGTTTGTCCTCGACCAGGTCCTTATTCTAAGCTGGTTTCGGCGATGCTTGTCCTCTGCCAGGTGTTGGACTTTCGGCGATGCTTGTCCCCTGTTCCAACGGTGTCTTTGAGCTGTTTCTTGCTTTTCACTGTCTCGATCCGTCCGTTTTTTGGGTTTTACCAATTTAATCCGCGTTACTGGCACCAACTACGATTTTTGTAAGATGGCTTGGCAAATCCTACCGACTGCGCCAGTTTTCTTTCGTGACCGGGACAATTACTTTTTAAAAAACAACACAGAGATTTGATCAGTTTATTAATATGTTTGGTTGAACAGTACTAACAAAAAGATGAGAAAATATAAATGTAACTTATATTTATAAGCTTCTACTGCTGAGGTAGCAGTGACGTCAAAGGCGGGTGACGTACACAGCTACGTGGATATAATTCGTGTTCTTTTTTTTTGTTAAAAAATTAAAACAAAATTATTATTTGTTGAGGGCGAAAGGGGCCCAAAAAATATTTGAACACTGGCCCGTGACTTCGTCGCTACGTCACTGAATTTTAAGGGTTCAATTCATTTGAAAATAAAAGCACACTTTATTGGAATATATTAATATATTTATTCTAAAGGGCCAAAAATGTACAATTTGTAAAGATAAGACGATGAAATTTGGTTAATTGATATAAAATATGCATCAAAAAGCTTTTAAAATTATAATGCAATAGTATTGCTATAAAAAGACCAAAAAGGCAATGAAACGTGTAAGAAAAATTGCTGCAAATTTTTATCATCCTCTTTCGTTCTAACAATCTAAATTAATCATAAGCATAATAGCCATAGGTACCACCCTTCAGACATTTTATAAAGGTGCTTCCTGAGGCCCGATTCTGTATACATATTTCCTGTCTAGTGACTCATCAATCGTATACAAATAGCATAGGCTAGACAGAAAATTTCTTGCCACGAAGCGTACAGAATCCCACTGCTGTTTTTTTATAATATCTGTGTTATAGTAAACAATCAAGAAGTAAACTATTCAAAATGTTTTTCTTCACAAATGCATTTACCGACGCATTTACAATGCTTTTCCAATACATTTTTATCAAAGCCACATAATGATTTATTGTCTTGTACTTGACTGTTACGTTGGAAGAAACATAAGTAATATAATATCCAGAATATTTGCGAAGAATTGTAATTAGGAAAGACGTTTATTATTATTAGGATCCTTAACTAACTAATCATCTCAGTCACTTTTTATTGAATCCAGATCTCTATCCGAAAAAGAACCATCAAATGATGGCGCGACACTACTTGTTTCACTTGTGTAGCTAGGCTCTACAAGGAAATTAAATAATTATATAACTTGAGATTTCATATGAATCTTATGTAAAAGGAATTAATGTAAAATTTCATACCTATTCATTATCAATTTAACAAAACAAACTCTAATACAAAATATTTAATCATGTAAATAATCAGAGCCCAGACCATCACATCAAAAATATATAAAAATGTCTTGAAAAGACGGTTGGAGTTGATTTCTAGGAATCGGCTAGTAAAGATTTAAAAATAGCTCAAGGTCGCCAAATCGGCCTTTTTGCATTGCATCTGCGAGCGTTAGAAGCGGCAACATTGTCGGAGGCAAATACGAGCGAAGCCCTTATAATCTTATACAAGTAGGTGGCTAGTTAGACACTTTATATTCGGAGACGTATTGCATTTAAAAGTTTAGCGAAAAACTGTATATATAATTTCTATAAATTTGTTACCCCTCATGGGCAATTTAGATAGCTTATCAATTATTGTCCCTCATATACCAAATATGAATAGGAAAATGTAATGGATATGGTGCTTGGGTGCCTGTATTTCATATGGAGGCCAATAAGATACTAATGCACGTATATAATATATATATATATATATATATATATATATATATATATATATAGTTATATATATATATATATATATATATATATAAACAAAGGAAGTTATCGTGGAAACTATAAAAACGAAGAAAGAAATTCATTGGGCAAGTCCACAGAAAGATTAGTCATGATACATGACTAAAACATGACTACCCGTAGACACTCAGTGTTTCTGCCTTCCGGCTTCATCAATACGGGAGGAATCAGCAACGATGAACCAGCGATCCTGAAAAAAGAGAAAAGAAAAGGAGAAGCAAACGAGGCACAAAGGCGCCATTTGCAGCTGGTCCGGCAGTAGCTTACAATTTGAAGCGTTAATACCGAAACCGCCGCGGAGGCGTTCCAACACACCTCGCCGCTATCACCCTGGTCCAGAGAAACAATAAACAAAGGAAGTTATCGTGGAAACCATAAAAAAACGAAGAAATTTATTGGGCAAGTACACAGAAAGATTAGTCATGATACACGACTAAAACATGACTACCCGTAGACACTCAGTGTTTCTGCCTTCCGGCTTCATCAATACGGGAGGAATCAGCAACGATGAACTAGCGATCCTGAAAAAAGAGAAAGAAAAGGAGAAGCAAACGAGGCACAAAGGCGCCATTTGCAGCTGGTCCGGCAGTAGCTTACAATTTGAAGCGTTACTACCGAAACCGCCGTCATTTATTGACACGACGATCGATTCCGACGACTGTCATTTCTAAGGTAATTTGACGCCGTGTTTTGGAATCATATGTATGTATGTGTGTATTTATCATTAACCTTTTTTCTATTTTGTTATAAAGAATTATTTTAACTTATTTTTTTATTACATACAGATATGAGGGCAGCAATTTAAAAATTTGCACTGTGGGCAAGACGGGTAGAAAAAAGATGCTCATTTAGAATATTAAGAAATTCAGACAAAAAATTAAAATAAGCATTCTTTAAGATTGTTTCTACTAGTTTTATTTAAAAAATATAAATATAAGGTCTAATCTGGCGAGTTGAGTTTGGATGAGACTGTAAACAAAATTTTTAAAAGTATAAATGTAATAATTTAAATTCTCTGCGTCTGATAAAAATTCATGTGTAGCAGTAAAGTAGGAAAAAAAGTGTAGGTTTAAAAGCATCAATTTCTGGGAATTTCATATTTGTAGAGGCTGGGAACCACCTACTTTTCTGGGAACCCTATACTTTCAAGCTTAAATTATTAGAACTGTGATTAAAACAAATCACTATTTTCATTCATATTGCAATCAATGAATAATAAGAATATTATATTATCAAATATTAATAATTAAATTTTCGAATACAAAGTAAATATAGCAGATAGAACATATTATAGAGATGCAACCATAAAACGTGATTGTTATATTTACATGGTGTTGGTAGATAGCATCCAGCCGTAAACTGAATATACAACGTACCTATTACTGTAGTGTGTAGCCACAGTTTAAAGAATATGTGTGTAGCCGTCAAAAATTTTGTTTCACTGAAATTACTATTTTAGATCACACTGAACGAAATAATGCAATAAAATTAATTATTTTGAAATAACTGAAGAGTTATGAAAAACGAGTCAGCGATGGCTATGAAATGAAGATCGCTGTCATTTTATGTGTAAAATTATATGGGAAATGTCATCGATCGTCATTTCCAAGCCAACTGGACGCCGCTTTTTTTCGATCATACGGTACCCTTTTGTTTAAACTTTTTCCTGTGGGGAGAAATATCATACAAAACGGTCTTATCGTACAGTCACTATCATATATACGATGATCGTAATTATTTTGATGTAATTACTTCGACAATGAAATCATACAACCGAAATAAATCTTTAGGTACTCGTACAATTTTTTGACCCGTCGATCGATTTAGATGAAAAAAATCTTAGGTACTTCTATAACGTAATCATAGCACGAAATAAATTTTTAGGTACTCGTACAATTCTTTGAAACGACGATCAATTTAGACGAAAAAAACTTTAGGTACTACTACAACGAAATCATAGTACCGAAATAAATTTTTGGGTACTTGTACAATTTTTCGACACGATGATCGATTAAGATGAAAAAAAAATTCATCTGTCAGAAATTTTATATGTCAAATTCATCTGTCAAAAATTTCAGCTAATAGAATTACTGGAAATCGATTCAAGGTCGTTACGCCGTTACGCCGTTTTTAGGATAGTGTGGATGCACCCTCAGAGTGTAATTTTGTATCGAATAATGTCAAAACACAAAGACGACGACTGATTTAAACGAAAAAAATTTTAAGTACTACTACAACGAAATCATAGTACCAAAAATAAATTTCTAGCTACTCATAAAATTCTTTGATACGACGATCTGTTTTCTGAGACGAAAAACATATTTAGGTACTCTTGCAAATTTCTAGGTACTCGTACAATTTTTAACCCATCGATCGATTTGGATGAAAAAATTCGTGGGTACTTCTGTAACGTATTATAATAGTACCGAAATACATTTCTGGGTACCTACTGTACAATTTTTCGACACGATGATCGATTTAGATGAAAAAAAAAAAAACTCTTTTAGGTACTTCTGCGAAAATCATAACATCGAAAAAAAATATTTAGGTACTTCCATAACGTAATCATAGCACGAAATAAATTTTTAGGTACTCGTACAATTTTTTAACACGACGATCGATTTAGACGAAAAAACACTTTAGGCAGTTCTACAACGAATTCATAGCACGAAATAAATTTTTAGTTACTCGTACAATTCTTTGACAATTAATGATCGATTTAGACGAAAAAACTTTAGGTACTACTAAAACGAAATCATAGTACCGAAATAATTTTTTAGGTAATTTCGTACAATTTTTCGACACAATGATCGATTTAGATGAAAAACACCTTTAGGTACTTGCCATGTATAGCCATATGCGAAAATATCAAAATTAATATTATGATATGTCATTCTATTATAGCATCCACACTATCCTAAAACGGCGTATCGGCGTAACGACCTTTAATAGATTTCCAGTAATTCTATTGGCTGAAAAATTCATCTGTCATAAATTTTATCTGTCAAATTCATCTGTCAAAAATTTCAGCCAATAGAATTACTCGAAATCGATTCAAGGTCGTCACGCCGTTACGTCGTTTTTAAGATAGTGTGGATGCACCAGAGAAATAGAAGGGATAGAGAATGAGCGTCAACATGCGCAGAAGGTCTAATCAAGTTGGGCGCCATATTCCAGGTCTCCGTGTCATTTTGTATATACTGTTTGACCAGCGGATCTGAAGCTACGGAAGGAATGCGAGAAAAAAAAATCGATATTGCCACGTTTATCTATAAAATTGCAAAATTGCCAGGCATGAACTATAAATTTACTATTTTTATTATATATAATGTAAGCTTTCTAAAGTATATATTTTGACGTATATTATTAAGGCATTTTAACGTAGTTCATATTGTTCGATATGTTTTATTTAATAACTTATTTCTTTCATTCTGTATAATCTGTTTATTATGAAAGTTGAAGATTTTTCAACGATATTGGCAAACCGGCATCGCCGCGCATGGTCGCCTATTCGTCGAACATGATTGGCCAGAGCACGTCACAGGATTTGTTACCACCTGGTTGCCATGGCTTTTACGCCTTTCCTATTCGCTTGCTTTATCCCCAACTTCACGGTCTCTTCTGAAAAGAATAGAAATATTGAATACTATCGAAATATCCAGTGGCGGTGTAATTTTTTGATCATTATTACTTTATTTCATTATTTTATACCGGTTATCCTAAACTTTGTTCCTATATTTTTATATAGATAGCTAAGTTGTGTTTTATTATTTTGTTATCTGTTATAAATGTTTTTCAATGTAGTTTTAATTATTAATATTAAGTTTGATCGTATATTTGTGTTTTAAAATGAATAAATTTGTTATGGGTAAGACGCTACATAGTCATACAAGAGAAATAATACAATTTATATAGGTAAGTTAATAATAACGTGGATGAAATTTCATTTGGTTTATTTCCTCGTGTTCATAATAGGGTTTGATGAAGAAGCTACAGAGAGTTCGCTTTAGTTGCCGCTTAAACGTAAACTTGAGCGGATATTTTTTATACCGGAGTTATCGGCTATAAAAAAATTTACACAGAAGATAAAAAAAGGCTGAAACTAACCCCGATAAAATGATGTCCAGCTCTGGAAAGAAACGACCACGTGAGACTGCTGTCGAAAAGCTCGACGACTTTTTCGAAGTGGTCAAGAATTTGATAAATAGATTTTATCTCGAATTCAAACTCGTCCTCACAATTAGAAAGCTTTTTGCAAAAATTGCAGGAAGAATCGGATTTTCCTTTTTGGTAGGGAAACGCTTAGGGGTTATTAAAATCAAATGAATTTTTTTGGCGTAAAATGTCAAAATAACAGATAAATATTAATAGAGCGGCCCATTATATTGCAGAGAGAGATATAAATATATACGAAATTCGGTGAAAATATAGCCAAGTATTATCTATTTGGAAGAAACATATGGGTAGACAAATTAATTCCAACCTTTAAAAAATCGAAGCTGGCGGAGCGATACAATATCTGGTGTAATAGGTAATATTGGATCTACTGGTGAGTAAAATTATATGTTTGCGCTTCCAAAGCTAACTATTTTCGCGATTTTTTTGCTGGAAGAAGTTATGTTCAAAATGTATTATAGAAAAATATAGTTAGTACAGATATATAGTCAAGTCATACCTCAAGACGCAGTCTTGATCATCTGATGGCATGCGCATATGGTTAGCGAAACATGCGTCCAGTGTAAAATTAAAGTGTTTTGGTGTATTGTACTGATTTAGTGTTTTATTTTGCTGTGTAACACCAAAAGGTTCCAACCCCTGTACTATTTCTTCTATTATATTAACAACACAATAATAAAGACTAAAATATTTTTAAGGGAGCTTTAATAAAGCTTTTAGTGTTTATCTGCTAACCCAACAGTAACGATTCAAACAGCATAAAGTTTTTTGAAAATTATTAATCTGAGTATTATATTTATGATACACATATTTTCATATATAACACCGTACGCCCATGCCTATTTTATGAATGAAATTGGGCGTGTTTTGTTTACAACTGCATTCCCCTGCCGATACCCCTTAGCTACAGATCCGTTGGTCACACTATAGGTGAATCTTAAGGGCAACAAATAATTTCCTGTTTTCAACCATACGGGGGGCAATTAAAATTTAGTGAAATTCTATCATTTATTATGGATAGTTAAAAAAAAAATAAAAAAAAAAAAAAACAGTTTAAAAACAATATTATGTATATAATACACTAAATGAAGAAATACGAATATTCTGACAAAAGGCGCTACGGATAGATGACCTTTTCTTAGTCGTTAAACACTCGAAATGCCATTAAATAAGTATTTACAACATTTCAGGTTCACTTGTACTTCATACTCAAATTACGCGTTTCAATCTCTTAAAAAATTTTTGAAAATTTGGTAAAAAATTGTTCTAAACAACTTTTTGTTCAAGTTGTATATTCATAAAACATTTGGTTCATAATTACTTGATTTATTACCTTTATTTTTAATATATATAAATAAAAAAAAAATGTGTTTTTGTTTTATTTTTTTTATTCGTCCCTTCAAATTGTGTTACCGAAACTGTTACATAACATGTCCTCTAAAAAAATATATTTCATAATACATAAACATCAGTGATTTTATTAAGGGATATTATTATTAGTATTTATCCTGGTTTTTGTCGACACAAAAACTTAAATTTGTATTGAACATCAATTTATGATTTCTGTAAAATTTTTGATACAAATTCAATTTGTCAAAAATTCAAGTCATTAATATATTGATAAACAACCCAAATTATTCCTGCAAACATTTTATTATAAATAAAAAATCTGTTACCAAAAGTTTGTAAAAACATGGGTTTGTCTTAAATACTAGAAAAAATTTATTTTTTGGTAACAAAAGAAGCTTGCTGATCCTTATTTGTCCATAACAAAATTCTGTGTGTACAACATACATATACCTAATTTATTATTAAGAAAATTAGATTGTATGATCTCAGAATTTTAAGAAAATTTTTTTTAAGATAAAATAGTTTCTTCTCAACTGTAATACTTTGACCTGTATTTATCTATTTAAAAACATGGGATTGACAATCCCCTTACTAAAATACTGGAAGGTACTGATTAAGTTTCATTGCATCAAATACCTTTGCTATAAATCCTGGCTCACAATTTAAGGCCATTGAAAATGCTTTTGAACTTCATCATTGATTTTACAAGAATAAAAGTGTAATATTTAAACAAACACTCTTTAAAGTAAAAGGGTAAGCTTCATGACTAATAGTCTCATTTTTAACACTTTAAATATCATCTCGTTAACAATTATGAATTATTTATATATTTTTCTAGTAATTTATGGCACAGATACGAATTAATATATGCCCCATAACAGTTTTTAAATAAGAAACATCTGCCTACAGATTTAATTTTCTTATGGGCATAATACCCTTTCTTCCTATATAAATCTTGCCATTTTTTCAGTGCAATGTTCCTTGTTTTTACAGTTGTAGGAATATTAAAAATGTTGGAACAGAACTCGATACTATGTTTGAAAAAGCCTTCATACTTGTAACTGTGCATAAATCTAATTAACTGAATTTTCCTCCTCTTGACACTCTGAACACAGCTGCTGCTAATGTTAGAAATTTTTAGCACAAAGCTACAACTACCTACAACAAACTTTTTACAATAAAAATGTTAAATTTTTTTTTTATAATTTTCTAAAATACTTATCTTATGTTTTCTTTTCCTCCAAATAATCTTCTTGTCAAGTAAGGACCAATCTGTTTGCCTCAGTGATACAAAATTTGACATATTTCTGGTACACTTGAACGTGTGCTTTCATGGACACTATAAGAGTACACTGTTTTACAGAAGCACGAACATTGATTCCAAGTATCTTGTTCCTCCACATGTAATAAAAACATCCTCTTCAAATGGCCACATCACACTTGGTTTTTGACCATTCCCAATTGCAATCACGATTTTTACAAATCGTCTGTAGAAAAACTAAACAGTTTTTGGATCATCTAAACACGATTATGTTGTATAAACTTACACATGAAAACTAATCATTTTTCCCGGCGTATTAGCTTTCTTAGAATGACTATGACAATATACAACAAGCCTTTTTGAATTAGTGTTTAGAATAATTGAGATAATAATAAATTTTAACTAGATAACAACTTGATAATAACACAAACGAAAAAAAAACAAAACAAACAGATGTCAATTAGAGAGGGGAAGTGACAGCGAGACCTGGAAGATGTCTGCCATCTTGCCGTCGACAAAAATTGGGATGCGCACTCGTCGAAGCTCATTCTCCCACTTCCATATCTCTGGGATGCACCCTCAGAGATATGGACCCTCAGATGCACCCTCTATATCGAATAATATCTAAACACAAATACGACGACCGATTTAAACGAAAAAAAATTTAGGTACTACTACAACGAAATCGTAGTCTCAAAATAAATTTCTAGGTACTCGTACAATTCTTTGATACGACGATCTGTTTTCTGAGGCGAAAAACATTTTTAGGTACTTCTGTAAATTTCTAGGTACTCGTACAATTTTTGACCCATCGATCGATTTAGATGAAAAAAATCTTTAGTTACTTCTGTAACGAAATCATAGCACGAAATAAATTTTTAGGCAATTTCGTACAATTTTTTGACACTGTGATCGATTTTAGATAGAAAAAAAAACTTTAGATACTCTCGTGCCAATTTTTTGATACGACGATCGATTCTGACGCACGATTGTCATTACTTCAAAGGTAATTTGACGACGTTTTTTGGAATCATATATATGTCATGTGTATACTTATCTAATAAGTAAAGTGTATTCATTTAGGATATTAAGAGATTCAGACGAAAAAATCAAAATAGGGTAGTAAGTATTTTTAAGATTGTTTCTACAAGTTTTATTTAAAAAATTGTAACAGAGAGACCATATTAATATAGGGCCCTCTCGGACCGCTTGGACGAGTCCATTATAAAAAAGAGCGGGGGACAGTAGGTAGAAAAAACATGTGATTTGATTTGTCACGGAAACGTGAAGTTTATTAATGTGCGTTTTGTTGAAATTCATCGAGTTTTATCATAAAGTTTATGGTTCGACACCTAACAAAATAATTGTAACGAATCCCCGTCACAAAATATAAATAATTTAAAGTCTAATCTGGCGAGTTGAGTTTGGATGAAACTGTAAACATAATGTTTAAAAGTGTAATGTAATCATTTAAATTTAAATAAAATTTTATAGCTGTAAAGAAGTAAAAAAGTGTAGGTTTAAAAGCATGAACTTTTGGGAATTCCCTATTTGTATAGTCTGGGAACCACCTACTTTTCTGGGAAACATACTTTTCAAGTTCAATTTATTAGAATTGTGATAAAAAGAAAGCACTATTCTCATTCATATTGCGATTAATGAATATTAATATACACATTGAGTTATACTACCATATATTACTCAAATTAAGTTTTCGAATATATAGTAAGTAAACATAGATAGAAGATAGAACATATTATAGAGATGCAACCATAGAACGCGTTTGTTATATTTATATGTGTTGGTAGATAGTATCCAACCGTAAACTGAATATACAACGTATTACTGTAGCAATCAACATTTTTGTTACACTAAAATTACTATTTTAGATCTTAGTGAATGTAGTAATGTAAAATTAATTATTGTACTGATTAACTACCATATAATCAAAAAAAAACGGCGTCAGCGGTGGCATGAAATGAAGATTGCTGTCATTTTATACCGGGTGCGTCTCAAAAGTGGCTCACCGCTATAATCCTTTTTAATTTTTTTAGATAAAAAACGATTTGGTATGTTAATATAAATATGACATAAATTAGGAATTATTGACGTATTCAGTTACTTTTGGTCACTTCCTGTTTCACCGGAAATGACTACAACTTTTGATTTTTAAATGACACCCCCGGTATGTTTTTGCATTATTTGATAGAAAATGACACTCTGAATCGAATGACATATCATATGTCAACTTTTGACATTCTAGCTTTAAAAAATTGTATTTTAAATTTCAATCTAGAGTTCCCCGTCACAAAATATAAAGGCTGTGTTAAAAACACTAATTTTTAATCAAGGAGCCTTGGAAAAATAGATTTGATAATCTAATGATTTTCGTGTCTTGTCCGGGCCCGTTCTTATAAGATGGCCAAATCGTATTTTTAATCATATCTCAATTTTTCCAAACGGAACAAGGAAGGCTCGTTAGCATATTTAAAAAAGCATTTTTTACGAATAATTTGGTACCACACACATGGTATTTCGAGTCAAATTGTCATTATGAACCGCATGTTACAATTTCAACAACCATATGCGAAAAATGTAAAAAATTGACATATTATGATATGTCATTCCTCTTGAGGGTGCATCCACACCATCCTAAAAACGTATCATGTACGGCGTAACGGGCGTAACGGCCTTGAATAGATTTCCAGTAATTCTATTGGCGATGTCTCAAAAGTGGTCCACCGCCATATCTTTTTATTTATTTTTTTTTGGATAAAAAAAACGAGATTTGGTATGTTAGTATATGACATAAATTGAATTGATTGACGAGTCTAATTGTTTTTGTCACTTCCAGTTTCACCTGAAAAATGACTACAACTTTTGATTTATTAAATGACACCCCCGGTATGTTTTTTCATTATTCGATAGAAAATGACATTCTGAATAGAATAATATATCATATGTCAATCTTGACATTTTCGCTAAAAATAGTATTTTAAATTTCTATCTATTATAGAGTGCCATGGACGTGTTAAAAAACACTAATTTTAATCAAGGAGCTTTTGGAAAAATAGATTTGATAGTTCAATGATTTTCGTTTCTTGTCGGGGCCCGTTATAAGATATCAAAATCGAATTTTAATCATATTCTTTTTGAAACGGAACAAAGGTGGCTCTGTTAGCATATTTGGAAAAGCATTTTTCTACGAATAATTTTGGTACCACAATTTGGTACTCGAGTCAAATTGTCATTATGAACCGCATGTTACAAATAAATCATATGTGAAAATGTACTGAACATATTTATGATATGCCATTCTATTCAGTGTGATTTCTATCGAATAATGTAAAAATATACCGTGGGTGCCATTTGGGCATCAAAAGTTGTAGTCATTTCCCGGTGAAACAGGAAGTGACCAAAACAATTGAATACGTCAATCAATCCTAATTTATGTTATATATTAACATACCAAAACTCGATTTTTTATCTGACAAAATAAAAGAAGTTGTAGGGGTGAGCTACTTCTTGAGACGCACCCGGTATACGACGATCGATTTAAATGAAAATAATTTTTAAATACTTCTACAACGAAGTCATAGTGTGTCGAAATAATTTCGTACTGTACATTTTTTTGACACGACGATCGATTTAGACGAAAAAATTTTAGTTATTTCTACAGCGAAATCACAGCATCGAAATAATTTTGTATTACTTCTACAATTCTTTGACACAACGCGACGATCGCTGATCGATTTAGATGAAAAAAAAATTAGGTACTTCTACAACGAAAACATAGCATCGAAGTAAATTTGTAGGTACTGTACAATTTTTGACCCGCCGATCGAAATAATTTTGTTTCTAGTATTTATTAGCTGAACGACCGGTTTCGACAATAAAGGTTTAGTTACTTCTACAAATCCGGTGATGACAGCAATTCAAAAAAAAAGATTAGACTCGTAAATTATTGATATTTTTAAATGAAACTAAATAGGAATAATTTTAAAAAGAATACTTATTTTCATTTTTTGTCTGAATTTCTTAATATTCTAATTAAAGAGTATGAGCATTTTGTTTTCTACCAAATATAACACGGTTATATCTTCGTTTCCCTTTAATAGTTTGCTTTACCGTGTTGCCGGTTCTTGGATCTGAATACATCGATTCAACGGTAATCGTCTTATACACTTATACTAATGTCGTAGGTGGCGCCGCCCGTGACAATACTGGTAAATCAATCGTATAAAAAACATAAAACCATTTTTTCAGACCCAGCTGAAATTTGGTCAGGGGAAGTGAGGAAACCGTTCTAGACGATAACCACTGAAATCGTACTCAGACCCGACCCCGGGCCTGAAATGTCAAAATCGGGTCTGAGCCCAATGAAGCAACGTAGTTTTTGGGCTCGTATAAGCGGTTTAATAAATATATATATACATATGTTGTTGGTTGTTATAAGAGTATATATATATATATATATATATATATATATATATATATATATATATATATATATATATATATATATATATATATATATATATATATATATATATATATATATATATATCAAACCAAACCAAACCAGAGACCGTAAGTGGTACTGTCGGGGTGGTTGAGGTACCTTACCGACTAAAAAACCTCCAAAAACCGCTTTGAGTATCTCCCCAAGGAACTACCTTTCGGCATTACTTCTGGGGAGGCAGTTTTATTGTGATGTTACAGGTAATTGAGCACTTCAGTCAAAGTTGGACACTAGCGAGTGTGGTAAGTACAAAGCAGTACTAGAGCAGTATGGTAAGTACACTCAAATTATTCTTCTTTTTTTTACTTACCAAACCTTTTGGCTTCGTTTTACTTTGCAGATATCAGCGCCTCCATATATTCCCGGACTGCTTTCCAGTTCTCATTTGACTTAAGCATCGTTGGAAAAAAGTTAGTGTAAGTTAGTTTCTCTGTATTTAGACTCTCCATTAATTTATTTCTTTCATAGGTCCACCTTTTGCATTCCAGGATTGTGTGCTCTGCTGTATCGTTATCGTGGTCACCGTAGATGCATTTTGGACTATCGGTAAGTTTCATTTATATAAGTAATTTTGAAGCATCCGTGTCCTGATAAACATTGTGTCATAGCGTAGGTAACTTCTCCATGGCTCCGGTCTATCCAGTTTCTTATATGTGGTATAAGCTGTCTTGTCCACTTCGCTTTCTCCCGTCTACATTGTGCTTCCATCTGTCGCCCATGTAACAGTATTTTTTCCCGGTTATACTCTCGCAATCTATCCGGACACGCCTCTCTCTGCATCCTCTCTTGTATTAGAAGATCTATCGGTATCATGCAACTAATTACTTCTGCCGCATCTGCTGATATAATGCGGTACCCTCGACATATTCGCAGCGCCAATCGCCTTTGAACTGCCCTTAACTTTTCCCTATTCTTCTTCACTTCAACGGCCCTTCCCCAGACCTCGAAAGCATACAGAATGGTAGACGTCTGCACGGCGGCCAACATTCTGCGCTTGGTTTCCCCCACAATTGACCAATTCGGCATAAGTTTTGATAGCAGTATACATTGCCTCTCTGCCCTCGCTGCAACCGTGCGTATGTGCTGAGTAAAGTTACCTCCAGCCTGAAACGTTACTCCCAGGTATTTTACTGCGCTTTTAAGCACAATGACTTTGTCCTTAACTAAAAATGCCTCGGCCTGGAAATTTGCGGCCTCCTACGAGTGCAACACATTCTGTTTTTGAGGGGCAATTTTCAATCCCACCTCCTCCATCCAGCAACATACCTGGGACGTTGCCTGTTTTGCTATCGCAATTATTTCCTCCGCGCTTCTAGTCCTAATAATTAAAGCAATGTCATCAGCGTAGCCCAGTACTTCAGTTCCATAGGGGAATTGAAGCCTGAGAAGTCCGTCATAGAGAATATTCCAGAGAAGCGGACCTAGTATGGATCCCTGAAGCACGCCTTTTGTCATTTCCATGGCACAGTCTGCCACCAGAATCGATCGATCACTTAAATAACTCTTGAATTAAATACTGACTAACATTCCAATATGACGTGAGTTCATTTATATATATATATATATGAGTATATATATATATATATATATGAGCATATATATATATATATATATATATATATATATATATATATATATATAGTATATATATATATATATATATATATATATATATATATAATATATATATATATATATATATATATATATATATATATATATATATATATATATATATATATATAAGAGCAGTTATATATATATGTATATATATATATATATACAGGGTGTCCCCCAGAAATGAGTGCAGATATTTTAAGGGGTGGTAGATTAATCAAAACAAATATATTTTCTCTTTACCATTTTTAAAAATAAATTGAAAATAACCGAGTTATTTAACTTGAAAATTTAAAAAATAATCGCAACATTTTGAGAACCGCCGGCAGACGCTCAAATTACATGCACTACCCGGATAAAGCCCGGATTTCAGTTAATTCGACGCACTGTGTTGCTATACAGGGACAAGAAAAGTATATGTTAAAAAGTAAGTCATAAATCACACAACACCTGAGGAGTTTGCAGAGATGCATTACATTTTTAAGATTGTGATATTATTACATAAAATAAATTAAAAAGTTAAATGTTTAATAATGTTAAAAATGTGTTAAAAGAAATTAAAAAATCCTACCCAACATTAAAAATATACTTATGACAAATCGATGTAACTGTGACAGTTCTCTTTTTCGATATACACTTAACTAAAATACACTTCACTGTGCTGCTTTACTTGTACATGCTATTATAATAACTACTAAAATAACAGTCCCCATTTTTAACACATTATTTTCATATATATAGGCCTCATCACAATTTGAACCACTGATTTACAAAACACCTTGAAAAGCACACATTACTTTGAATACCTTTCTGAATGAATAAATGTTGATTTCAAAGGTAATTTGACGCCGTTTTTTGGAATCATATATATGCCATGTGTATACTTATCTAATAAGTAAAGTGTATTCATTTAGAATATTAAGAGATTCAGACGAAAAAAATCAAAATAGGTAGTAAGTATTCTTTAAGATTGTTTCTACAAGTTTTATTTAAAAATTGTAACAGAGAACTATTATTATTATAGGGCATATTATTATAGGCGTTAGGTGCACTAGGTGGAGGTGCTGCAAGAATTGCCAAAGCAGTCAATGATGCTATAGCATCTAAACAGCAGTTAGAAGAAATGCATAGACATAATATTGCAATGGAGGATGTTTCTAAGGGAGAGGGATTATTTATTAAACCGTATAAGGGAAATGGACTTTTTATAAAACCGTATAAAGGTGGTAAACTTGGTATAAAAAAAGACCAAAAAGATTAACATAAGTTTTCCACGTAGACCGCTTACAAATATTGACATTAAATGTAAAGGTAATGAAATTCTAATCTTAGGATGCTTGATGAACTTCCAAATACAATATCTTTAAAAGAGTGTGGTGTTGTTAATTTAGATAGGAAGCAAAATAAAGGAACAAATTGAACTTCATACATTAAAAATGATAATCATGTTGTATACTTTGATAGTTATGGAAATTTAAAACCACCTCTTGAACTTTCAAAGTGTTTTAATTCAAATGGTGAAGTGAAAGTATTTTACACATATGAAAATAAACAAAAAAAAAATTCATAAATTTTTTTTTTTTTTTTTCTCTAAAATTCTTAAAAAATAATATATAAGCTAACAACATGTAATAAAATAGCATTTACACAATGTCTACAACAATAGCAATATCAGGAAACAGTTCAGTTATATCAGCTGATTTCAATCCACCTATATATTTGGATGATGAGAAACAATATTACTTAGGTTTAGCAGATTTTGAAACTTTTATGGCTATACCCAATATAGAAAAGGGTCACAATAAACTTTATATAGGTGATAAAGTGATTGTTATTCCAGATGGAACTTATGATATAATTGATATAAAAACATATACCGACCTGGTCATTTGATTACTGTGTATAGGATTTTAACGTGTAAGACAGAGAATAATATAAACGACCGGTTGACAGACAGAGAGACAGCATCAAAAGGGTATCGGTCGCAATACAATGTTGCCGGTTTTTACGGGTGTGGGCAAGGCAAAGCATAAGCATGGTGGGAGAACGCATTGAGAGGGGCGGTGCTTTATGTTAAGGTTCGTATTCACTATCCGAAAGAACAAAGGAATGAAATTCGGTATATTTGGACAGCAAACCGAATGCATGCGGCCGTTCGCCATTCGGTTCGCTCCATCATCCGCTTCCAGTCGGTATATCAGAGACGTTCGCAAACGAATGAAAGTTATAGAACCGCGCGAACAAGACTGGACGTTCGCTCGTTGGATAGTAGTATTCGTTCGTTCGGATAGTGAATTCGCACCTTTATGTAGATGAAAGGGTGGGGAAAGGAAATAGATCACGTGAGATCCAAACTATTTTTGCATCATTCTTTCGCCTAGCTGTTTCGGTATGTACGTTAATTGTTTCAAAAATGGCTATTTATACGACCGAAGAGAAGGTGCATATCGTTAAATGGTTTTAAATTTCGTCAAGTGTGGAAGAGGTCATTGGGCGTTTTGTGTTCACCTTTCAAGATCGCCCTGTGCCTTGTGCCACAACTGTACGCAACATTGTCCATAAATTTGAGCAAACAGGCTGCATTGCGGCGTACAGAAATTGTGACAATAAGGAAGGCGCAGAGAAGGTGATTCCCGACAAGGAAATTAATATTTGTGCCGCGGTCGAAACAAGCGAACCTTGTTCAAGCCGAAATATAGCCGAACAAGTTGGTTGCAATGCTCGAACGGTGCACAGGGTTTTAAAAAAGCATGGATATAAGTCCTACAAAATCAGTACCACGCAAGAAATTTTTCCCGCAGATTGTAACAGACGTCTGGAGTTTTGCGAGGCTGAAAGAGAAAGAGCCGATCGGAATAATTTATTTTTGGAAAATATATTATTCTCAGATGAAAGCTCGTTTCCCTTACATGGCTACCACAATCCTTTGATAGTACGTTATTGGTCTCGAGAAAATAAGCACCTTTGTATGGCACTGAGGGACAATATCCACAAAACTAAATGTTTGGGCTGGCATGCTGCAAAATCATATCATTGGGCCTTTTTTATTGATGGTATGTTGGCAGCTGCCAAATATTTGGATATACTACAAAACCAAATTGTACCAGCAGCAGTTCGAAATTTGCCAATCAATTTTGAGGAAGTGTGGTTTCAGCAGGATGGCTGTCCTGCGCATAACGCGCGAAACGTAAATCTGTTCCTTCAAACCACATTTCCAAATCGGCTAATTTCCACACAAGGCACAATTAATTGGCCACCGCGTTCTCCTGATTTGTCGCCCAATGACTTCTTTCTGTGGGGATATGTGAAAAATTCCATTTATGGCCCTAACCATGAACGACCCATGAATATTGACGAGCTGCGATTAAAATCGTTCAGTCGTTAGAAAATATCCCCGCTGTTATGTTAGCCAAAGTTAGGTCAGAGTTTTATAACTGTCTTGGCTATTGCGAAGCACAACAGGGAGGTATTTTTGAACCTTTGATTTAATTTTTTTATAATTATTTTGCTAATTGTCCCTTTTTAAAGTTGATTTTTAGTCATTTTTTTTAATGCTTGTTTTAACTTATGCTGAAACAGCAACAAAAACATGAGCAGTGTAGATACAACCGGACGTTTAATTATTTTTATTGTTATAGTTATTAACGTAATAAGGCCGATAAACAACAAATAACGGCCGGGCTGAAGTTTGTGATCCGAGGCGATAGCCGAGGATCATAAGCAGCCAAGGCCGTTATTTGTTATCGGCCGTGTTGCGTTCTAGATTTTTCGTCATACTGCAGATTTTTAGAGCAATAAACACTATTTAATAACAAATTTTATTGAACAATAACACAAGTAAGGATAAAAAATACATAATGTCTTATACTAGAATTCATTTTTCATGATAATGAACATGGAAATTAAAAATGCACTTGTTGCTCTTAGAAATCTGTAATCCTTCCCAGGGATTTACAGATTTTTTAGAAGAAGATGATGCTACTGAAGAATGGCAAATATTTGTATCCACTAAAGACACATTATTTTTTGAGCTATCATGAAAAAGTTGATTTGTTATTTTCATTCTTGGAAACGATTTTCTATGTAAGTTTCTGCCACTGTTGAAGACTCCCATCCTCCTAGTTCCTTTAGCGATAGTAAATCACCACCATTTTCGGCGAGCATGGTTGCTGATGATCTACGAAATGAATGCCCTGTATAACGTTCTGGATTCTCCAAGTTCAAAATTTTGGTAATTTTCTGCGGTACGCTCCCGATGGTATGTATACCGACGATTTGCTTAACACACTTGCCTTTCTTGTAACCAATGAAAAATTTTTGATTGTCAAAGTTACGAGGACGCAGGTTGATGTATTTTTGTATAAAACCATAGGCATCAAACGGAAGGCCCGTTTTTTGAATAAGAAATTTCCTATCTTTCTTATTTTTAGTATTTATTAATGAGACAAGAATATTTTCTCCGAATCTTCGAAATCATCAACTGTGAGAGACCAAAGCTCGCTGCGCCTACAAGCTCCAAGAATACCAAGCACAATACAATTTTTTCGAGTAACCAGGTGTAATCATCGGCATCCAGTAGAAATTATTTATGTCATTCTCCGACAGAACTTTGGCTTTTTTTGGTGAATAACCTTCGTTATTGCGCCTCAGAAACATGAACTGTTTACCAAATCTATGAACAAATATAAGTAATTTAGATGAGTATGATTAAATATCGAAGAATATAATGGCTTTTACCTTGATATGTCGATGTTTTCATATACTATCAACGCAAGCTTCAGCATGGATATTTTTGTCCACAGTGATGTAGGAGAATACATTTCAGACATTCTTTTAGCATAAGCCAGCAATACCGCTTCATTTACGCTGTTTATACTTCTATCCCGCCGCCACTTCAAAAAATTGTCATATTCCTGCTGATATCTCTCTCTCTGGTTATAGTCGGAAGTAAATTTTTAGTAGCCGCAGCCGCTTCCTCCTGTATTTTCAACGGAATTTCTCGCGACATCTCGCTATGGTCTATTTTCCCAATTTTTGAAAAGTCTAACTGACAATAAATAGTCATTGTTGCGGGTGACAGACGTTACGATCACCTTAGAAACTTAACGGACGCCGGCCGTTATGATAACGTCCGGCGGACGTTATATGCATCTTTTCCATTCTGATTTTGCTTATGTTATAAATAATATATAACAATATAGTATGACGAAAAAAGATTAAACGTCTCGAGATGTATGGATAAAATCGTAAATATATTGTAGAATGATGTACACCCAACCCCTTTCAAAATCCGACTGATTTGATAAATGTGTCAAAGTATGTCTACCGTTCTAGGACTTCGATACTGTCAGTGTTGCCAGATGAAGTTTTGAAAATTTCCTGAAGCCTGGTTGGCACGGTCAATCTACCAACAAAAATATTCTCAAAATATTTATCTGATGATACTTTTAGAAATGCCAAGTTTGGAGAAAACAAATTAAATACACACACTAAATTGTGTCCAAAAAAAATATGCTTTCTTAAAAAAATGTATTTCCTGGATAGAAACCTTAATGTTAGGGAATATTCCCTAGACCTGGCATCTACGGCCATATTCTTTCCCACCACTTGATTTGTCTTAGCTGATTGGTCTCACCCCGCCTCTCGAAATGTGGAAGCCATGCATATCTCTTCGCACGTGTTGCCACGAAACCCAACGAAACTCTTGAGTCATAGGCGTACTAATATTTATTTTCATTTAGATTTAGTATTACAGCTAATTTTATTTAAAAGTTTTGCTTATGAATTCTGTAAAATTTAATTTATTAGAATTTTAATAATAACCTTTTTATGACAGCTGACAATGTTTAAGATGCGAACAGTGGAACAACGCCTTCACCACTCTAAGCCCCATACATACCAATATAAAAAACTCATCGACATGATCAAAAAGTTTTATGAGCAAGCGGGTTTTGTATCATAAATAAAAACAGATAAACAATTTTTATGTAAAACGACCTTTAAAATTAACATTATAAACATTATATAACTGTTAAGTGGGCGTCGTATTTATGATTCTAATTGTGCTACACTTTAAGCGGTGTGAAATAAATTACTTATTTATAATAATACTGAATTTATGCGGGGTGGTATAACTAGTGTTATAACGGTTGTAGCTATAGTATTACGGGCAACCAATGGTCCAGCTACGTCGAAACACCGGTTCCCATTAGAACACCGAAGTTAAACGAGGTAAGGCGATACTAGTGGATAGACGGGTGACCAGCTCGAAACTCTGTATCGTGCTGTTGTCCAATAAAGGCAAAAGTGTAAAATATATTGACACACACTGCCCATTCATGGTTCGAGGCCGGATGAGATCGGATATCTCGCGTGAGTAAGAGTCGATTTAGACACATTAGTCATTGACCGAGGACCGCTGTTCGGATTCCGCGTAAACAAAGTAGGGCCCCGTCCAAATTAGCCCTGGCAGCTAAAAGGAGACGTTAACTTCAAATCTTTTACTTTACTTTATAGTATTACATTATAACATTATCATGTCATAATATTATGAAATAATATCTTCGCCACTAATTTTTTAATATTGGTACAGCAAACTTATCAGTATAAAGTTTTACTTATCTTTTATCCTTTTTACGTTATTTACCCTGAATACGAGGATAAGAAATTTTAGTTTTCAGTACGCCTATGACCGAAAGCGAACGTCTACCTCCCGCTTCATCAACGGCCATAATTGGATGGAATCAGGGATGAGTAAATATAAAAGGACCCTAAAATTACAAATTTTTGCTCGTCTGCTGCAACACGTAAGAAATATTTATTGATGGATCAGTATGACAGAGAAGTAATAAAAAGGCCGTCTTTATGAATAACAAAATGGTATTTGAACATCATATTATAATCATATTGAATTGATAATAGATTAATTTATCAGCTATCCGCAGAAAATTTACAATAATAATAAAAACATGACACATGGCAATTAATATAATTCCGAAATTAAAAATCGATAAGAGTTCTCATTCATAATAGTAATATAGATATATTTCAAAGAACTTTACTTAAAATTAACTTTTTTAATTTTGTACTAGTTTATAGCACTTGGTGGTATAACTCTAACAAAAATAATATCAATCACAACAAAGCATAAACGAACCAATAAATAAACAAAAAGGTTAATTTATTTAGTAAAACGTACAACGTACGGCTTTGTATGCCGATTGTCGCGTGTATGAAGAATAAAGTCAACGTTTGTTCAGTACAATACGATAGAGTACTGAAAGAGAAAAAGACTATAAAATACGGGAGAAAAATGAGAAGTTTATTACTTATCCACTTAATCCGGATCGGTCGACAATAGAATTTGTGATATTTACAACATTATGTTATTAATTGATTATCGGTCCTATTATGTAACTGAGGATGTACGTAACTACGTAATAGAGCATATTTTTTGGTTAGTTTATTTAATGAAGCGTACTGTTATGATTTTTATGAGTACCTTGTTTATATAGTGTATTGTTATGATTAACAAATTATGGTTTATGTATTATGTCAGATTGTATTATTCATAATGCATGGTTTTTATGACAGGCGATAGAATGTTACGGGAGATAAGATTGGGAGTGAGGCGTCCGCAGCAGCCAGTCGGTACCGTGCGCTCGCACGATACTCATGTTTGTGTCGTAATCCTAAATACTAAAATTGCACAAGAAGTTATGAGGAAAATCCAGTGTTTTATTTGGAAATACGAGATCTACTGTTACATATCAGAAGTGGGATAGAACTACTAGAAGTACCACAAGAGTTTAAAAAGTGCCAATATGCCATGTTGGGTGTGAATCCATAAGTTAAGTTGCTGAAAAAGGACATAAAGCCATAGAGCAACAAGTCCAGCAGTGTTAGTGAATAAAAAGGATAATAGTACATACAGGAATATTTGGAAATTGGCTTATCCACTCCTACTTCAAAAATGGGAAAAGACAAAGCTGTTACGATGTGCAAGGTGCAAACTGCAAGTCATGTTTGCTAAAATAAGTTCTTTGATTGACCATGTTGACATAAAAACTAAAGCAGTGAGAAAATATAGCTTCAGAGGATACATTCGAATAAGATAAGTAATTCCACACAGATTCATGTTACGTGAATATAAAATTTTAGTTGCTTGTTTATGATTTTAAAGACGTTATTGAAATTAATATTCCAATAAATTGAATTTGTAAAAGAATCAAATAAAATAAAAGGTTCAGATCAATTAATGATAGTGATATCAATATAGAACAGCCTGTATAACAAAAAAAATGTTTTCAATTAAACAGAAAACCGAAATACCAAAAAAAATCGATTTTCGAAAAAAAAAATCAAATTTTTAATGTTCAATTATTTAAATTGATTTTGTAAAGGCTATTCATTTCTAGTGAATAAAATTAAACAATATGAAGGTTTAAAATATCACCAAGGTTTAAATTTACACTGTGAACAAATAATCGCAAAAATAAGTCTCTACAGTTATAATTGTATAATTAACACACCCTGTAGAAATCTTATACTTTATATTCATCAGCACTTATGTTCATATTTAAGCCGCTGCACGACGCAGGCACGGGGTTCCTTCAGAATCCATCAACGCGTATTGTACTCCCGCTTGTTTAATAAATGTTTTTAAAAACATCTCCACAAAAACCTCAAAATTAACTGGCGCAGTCGGTAGGATTGAAAAAGATAGACCGTCGGAGTGAACCGAAACGAAAATTCGCCCAGAAATCGTCCGGATTTTCGCGGAAAAGTTCTCGTTCGTGTCAACGATTAATCGACAAACTGTCTGCGGAGTTTAATCAAGTGAAAACAGTGCAATATCGGAAGAAGAAGGTTCCAAGTCCTGGGGAACGAGACAAACATCGCCCAAGTACCTAAAGGAGCGGACGGAGGGACAAAAATCGCCCAAATTCCATAGATAACCTGTCTAGGGGAAAGAACAAAAATCGTCAAGTACCTACTAGAAAGAGCGGAAGGACAAAAATCGCCAGAAGCTCATAGTTAAGAAGAAAACGAAAACAACGAGAAACAAAGCAACCAAACCACCTGTTCAGAAACCCCACATGAAAAGTCATCAATTTCTTAATTGAGGGCACCTTTCAACCATCCCTTAGGCCCTAAGTATTTTGTGAACTAATTTACCTTTTATTTTTAACTATAATATTAATACAAGTAAAAAAAAAAAAAAAATTTTCAAATCATCCAGATTTTGATGTGCGAAAATTTAGAGAATTTAATCAATCTAGTCAACAACCTATCAATAAGTTCTGAATCAATTAATATTAAAAAACCACCGAAAATAAAAATGGCTACACCTAATTATCAGTTTATTAAATATCAAGCAGATAACATCCCAAATTTTGATGGTAATTCTAAACAATTGTGTAGATTTTTGAGATCTTGCGAACACTTTCTTTTAAATCATCAAAACCCAAACACGCCTGATGCACCAATAAATATTTGTTTATTTGATACCTATAATAGGAAAATTAAAAGGTAGAGCAGCAGATATAATTGCCTCTAGAGTAGAATTAGATTCATGGCAAAAAGTAAAAGATTCTTTAATTGTAACATTCTCTGATCAACGATCCGAAGATTGTTTAGTTCAAGATATAATTTCTATGAAACCAATTAGAAATGAACCTATCCAAAATTTTGCATTAAGATTACAAGACGCTAGAAGTTTGTTATGTATCAAAATTAATAATTCTGATGATTTAGATCCAGTTAAATTAATAAAAAATACAACAATATGATGAACTATGTTTAAAGACATTTATTAATAACCTAGATTATCACACACAACTTGTAGTAAGATTAAAAAACCCAAATTCACTCGAGCAAGCAATGGCATTTGTAAGAGAAGGAAGGAAAACTTTTTAAAATTTGTAATCAAACAATTATGCATAAACCAATAACCAATAATCAATTTACGCAAAGACCAAATAATACAAATAATATTTTTAAAACCAAATCAATCATTTAATAATCTTCCAAAACCTAACTATAATCAATCTAGATTTAGACCTAATTTTAATAACGGATATAATAATAATAATTTTAATAATAACAATTTTAGACCACCTTAATTCTTTTTAATAATAATAACCATAATCAAAATCCATTTAAACGCACAAACTCAGGTACGTTCAAAACAAATACTTACAAGACCACAATTTAATAATACTTTTGGTAGACCATTTCAAAATAACCCATCTACTTCTAAACTACCACCTGTAGAGTCTATGGACATATGTTCAGGAAATTCACGAATAAGCAATCGAAAACCAATACCTAATATTGCTATCGATAATAAATCAATCAAATCAATTACGAAAAACGATAATTTTAATCAATGTTATGATGAAGAAAATTATTTCGAACAATCAGATGAATACCAATACGATTCTAATAAATATAACTATGACCCAAATCAATATCAATATCCGGAATATAATTATGAAAATTATGATAATAATGAAAATTTAGAAAATGATCAAAATTTTCAGATAACCGAAAAATCAGAACAAACGACATAATTACCAAATAATACATCTTATTCACATTTACCAATGATATTTATACCAGAACTAATTGCTAAATTTTTAATAGACACAGGATCAGGAAAAAGCTTTATTAACCCTTCTTTAGCTTATCATTTTTATCCAGAATATATTTATAATGAAAACTTTACAGTAAAAACAGCGCATGCTATTTCTTATCACAACGAAGTTTTAGTAATACCTATATTTCCATGTTTTAACATAGACGGATGTCATGTAAATTTTTTATATTTGATTTTTCAGAAAAATATGACGGATTATTAGGAATTGAATTTTTAAAACAAATTTCATTAATCTAGACATATGTAATTCCATATTAAGAACGCCTTATGCAGATATTACTCTTTTTATAACCAATTTAAAAAATGATACTTATGAAAATAAAAATAAAAATCAATTTAAACCTTATACTTTCTCAGTACCAGCACGTACTACTCAAAAGATCAAGTTGCCTGTTAAACAAAAAAAAACGGTTTTTTTTTTTATTTTTAATTATATACAATTTAGCGATGGAGTTGAAATACCCGAATCTTTAATCACAATATCAAATTTCTCGACATATGTAATGCTAACTAACGCACGTGAAGTATTAATATTATAACTATGGGCCAAACCTTTTGACACAGAACCGATATTAGAAAATGAAGTAAATTTTATTGAAAAAAATGGAAATCAACAAGGTAAATTAGATTTTCATATTGATACTTTAAGAAAACAAAATTTAAAAAATTTTTTTTATTTTAATAATAACTTGTAATAAAGAAAGAATTATTTAAAAATCAGAAATTTATGCTATCAATATCGTGATATATTCCATTGTGACGGAATACAATTAAGTTTTACTAATCAAATAAACATGAAATAAAAACTAACAGATGAATCTCCGATTTATACAAAATCATATCGATACCCTGAAATTCACAAAACAGCAAAAACCGTTGACAAATGTTAAATGACGGAATAATACATTCAAATTCTCCATGGTCAAGTCCAATATGGATAGTTCCAAAAATGACGCGAAAAAAAAAAAAAGAAAATGGCGCATAGTAATCGATTTTAGAAAATTAAATTTCTTAAAACTGTAGACGACAAATTTCCATTACCGAATATTACAGATATATTAGATAAATTAGGAAGAGCAAAATATTTTAGTACACTAGATTTAGCTAACGGTTTTCATCAACAAATAGAAAATGAAAAACGAAGATATACCAAAAACAGCATTCTCAACAGATACAGGTCATTATGAGTTTAAAAGACTACCATTTGGATTAAAAAACGCACCTGCCACATTTCAACGTGTTATGAACAATATTCTTCGCGGTTTACAAAATGAAATATGTGCAGTATATTTAGATGACATTATTATTTTCTCAACGTCTCTTGAAGAACATATACAAAGACTAAAACTATTTTTGAAAGACTAAGAAACGCAAATTTTAAAGTTCAGCTAGACAAATCGGAATTTTTACATAAAGAAGTCCAATTCTACAGTTATAGAAATTACTCAAAATGGTGTAAAACCAAACCCGGATAAAATAAATTCAGTAAAAAACTTTCCAATACCTAATACTAAAGATTTAAATCATTTTTAGGATTAGCAGGTTATTATAGACTTTCATAAAATTTTGCTAAAATATTTTTTTTTTTTTTTTTGATATTTTTTGAAAAAGGAAATAAAAGTAGATCCATACCTCAATTCACTTAGACACGCCTTTAATCATTTTAAAAATTTATTAATTAACGCACCGATTTGGTACCCTGATTTTTACTAAGAAATTTATTATTTAACCTGACGCATCTAATGCACTCAGGCAGTTTTAAGTCAAAATCCACTCGAAACGATAACCAATTACATATGCTTGCCTAAACGAAACCAGACAAAATATTCTACTATAAGAAAGAATTGGCTAGCAATAGTATGGGCATATAAATATTTTAGACCCTATTTATACGGAAAAAAGTTTAAAATCTATACCGATCATAGACCACTTGTTTGGCTATTTAATCTTAAAGAACCGAATTCAAAAGTAATGAGATGGAGACTCAAATTAGAAGAATATGATTACACTATAATTTATAAAAGCGGAAAACAAAATACTAACGCGGATGCATTATCCCGAATCCAATTAAATGCTATTGAAACAGGGTCAATTTTAAATAATCCAGGTGATATAACTTGAGACATGATCCAATTTTTAGAAAGGACTTTAATCCTAGGATTTATGTGATTTTTGCATTTTTTGACACTCTCGAGGATATTGAAGCACTTATACCTAAACATAAAATTAAAAAAAAAAAAAAAAAAAAAAAAAAAAAAAAAAAAAAAAAAAAAAAAAAAACATAAAATTATAATATTACAAGACATTCAACTAAGAACTCCAAATAAAAGTTATAGAAAAGAAATCAATCAATACAATTCATAGTGCCAGTAGAAATGAGACACAAAATAATGTGTGAAACTTTAGATGAGAATAATAAATAATGCAAGTCAATTTTAACGTAAAAAAGAATCTTCCTTATATCACTTATCAAAGAGACGGAATATCAAAAGTTTAATGATCATAGAATCATTCACGCAACCTTACCTAACGATTTAAATGTGCTGTCAATTTTGCACCAAAACCTATATTTACAAAAATATATTTTTTAGTATATACATATATTTCTTTTCCCAAAGAAATTAGGACCAATATTTCATAAAAGCAATGACCAGTGTTTAATCATTTAAATTTTAATTAAGATATTTCAAAATTAGTCAATAATGTTGAACATGACGAAAGGAAAAGAATTATTCAATATTCACACGAAGGAAAAACTAATCACCGTGGAATAGAAGAGACTACAAAACGTATTAAAACTAATTATTATTGAAAAATGAAGGCGATATAACTAAATTATATGTGGTGTGAAATATGTCATAGAGCTAAGTATAATAGAAAACCACAGAATGAACCTTTAATTTTAACTAGTACACCTTCGAAACCATTCGAAATAATACATATAGATACATTTAAAATATCTAATCAAAATATCCTAACTAAGACAAATTTTCAAAACATACTGAATGCTACCTTATCTAGTAACAGCTATTTCAGCTTGTGAACAATTATTAAATTTCTTTTCATTTATGGGTATACCAAAACAGGAAAGTAACAGGACCAAATTTAAAATGAAACATTAAAGGATCTATTAAAGTTACATAAATAGGCCTATACACTTTTACTACACCCGTGTCTTGAATCCAAGTACCTATAGAAGGGTGCATTTCTACGTTACTAGAACATGCTAAGACTACCAGAAGAACAAGATAAAAATTCAGATATAAATACACTCATGAGATATGCTATTATTGCCTATAATAGTACAGTACATTCTCAAACAAATTTTACTCCTTTTGAATTAACCCTAGGTCATACCGACTCTAGAGATCCTATGTTAATTATACCAACACAATGAAAGTCATGTTGAAAAATCTATTAATGCGCGAGTAACTAAATTTAACTTTTATAAAAAAATTAAAGAAACTACTCTAAATAAAAAGCAAAACAAGATGGATTATCATAACAAAGATAAAAAGACTAGTGAAGTCAAAATAGGAACAACTATCTACAAAGAATGATAGCAAGGATGCAAAAATAAAAGAATAAATTTTTGGGTCCTTACACAGTTCCCTAAAATACTAGAAAACGACAAACTAGAAATTTTAAATGATACAAAATATGTGAAATAATACATAAAATGGAAACTAAAATATACAAAAATGCTGGATGTATCACTTGGCAACTTCTTGTTCGTCAGAAGGGAAAAACACAAATATAGTAGAAGCTTAAATGCTTACTGGTGTACTACTACTACATTTTAAATTGGGAAAGCAAAAGTTCAATCAGATCATTATCTGATCCTTTCAAGTGTACAATTTAGGAACACTAGTAACCGAATTTTATAGACTAAAATCATTTAATAATAAATTTATACGATTATTAAGAGTGTGGTTAGATGTGACGTTTGCCAAACAACAACTAATAAATATAGAGAATAAAATCGAATTACAAATATTTTTTTTTTTTTTTTATAAAATAATAAAAGAAAGTAAAGAGAGGAATGTGTTGATCAACACAGGAACAGTTATAAAAATGCATAACTAGGAACTTAGATTCTAGGAGACAGTGAGAAAAACTTATAACAGAGTTACAGATTAAAATAAAATAGAATTAAAAAATATATCAATAAAAACAAATCTGACTAATGCAAAATCGATGAGAATTTAATGAACTTATAATCATCTATCCAGAGAATCAAGATAATATTGAACAAAGTTATATATCTAGAGATCAATTAAAAGGGATATTAAATACAAGATATTAGAAGAAAAAGATATTTTTAAAAGATATGAATTATTATAAATGGGAAGTAATTCAATTTTCCAAAATATATATGATATTTTTTATTTTCTTTTTTAAAAGTGAAAGTGTTTTTAAAAGGAAATAAAATGTTTTACTACAACTCAATTATGTGGAAATCACTGAAGTTATTAGAAATGAAAATTATAGAATAAGAATAAAATAGAATATTTTTTTTTTTTAAATGTTCTTATTTTTTTGTAGTTGAATTTTTGAAATTATAGAGATAAAAGTTATAGAAGACTATACAATAGCTTGTTTTATTATGGGAGATTCCTTTTAATTAGAGACAGACTTGTATAATACCTATTATAGGTTGTTACCTCTACTAATTCAACAAACAAATTCCGATTTTTCATTGTTAAATTCCCTTTTCGACTATACCTCACTATTTCTGGTGTTGCAGAGTAATGCATGCTATGGACAGAGAGAAGGATGTCAAAATAATAATATTACAAGGAATACCTCTGTGAGACTCATCCCCCTAAGGACTTAAGGAGAATGAGCCATGTGAGAGTAAAAGGCATTAATTTACAGGCAGAGACACAGGTGTCCACAAACCGTTCCGTATTCCGATAAAAGGTATTCAAATTGAGCGAATCTCTGATGGACGATGGATCATCACCACTCCTCACAAAGGCAGCAGCTTACTTAGGAGTTGTACAGCAACAGAAAAATGCTAACATGGGTGCTATCTAGGGT
>NW_022146030.1:82445-131973 GCF_002938485.1 Sitophilus oryzae
TACCAAAAACTCTCTTTACCTATTAAGAACCACGATGAAAAAGTTTCACACAAACAATTTAGGAAACATGGGGCTTTGTTTGGTGGTGGCTCGAAAAGAGAATTAATTGTTGGTTGTAGTGGAAGTGGTAAACTAATGTTATGTTAACATTACTTGAACATCCTAATGGTATTATGTTCGAAACTGTTTATAATATTGCAGCAATCTTTAGATCAACCGAAATATAAATATAGAGCAAGTTTTAGTAACCTTATAAAAGAAATTGGATTTTTGAATATGATAAGTGAGAAATGTTATTCACCTCAATAAATAAAACCAATTCTGTTAACTTCGATGATATTCCTTCACCGAATCATCAATTCATTCGAGATTATTTTACACATGGTAAAGTAACATCAGCAAACCACAGATGTTTTTCTTTCGTATTTCAGGGCTAACTCTTCTATTCTTAACAATTAATTCGTGAAAATTCAAATTTATGATTTTTTTTTTTTTTTTTTTTTTTTTTTATATACATATATATTATAGATTCAGAGATAGATACAATTTAGATCAAGCTTTAAAAATATGTGCTAAATGTTGGAAGGAACCACTCAGTGATTCTTGTATAGATCGACGATTGTTCAATTAAATAATGGTAGATATAGAAATAAAATTTGATTCTCCATATTCTACATAAGACAAGTTTGTGGTTTTCCTCATTAAAATTATCTAAACATCGATAAACGTTTAGCAAAGAAGTTGATATCAAGACAAGCAGTAAATGAAAAGTATCGTATGCTAAAATCAGCAGCATTTACAACACAAGCAGAGTTATGAACAGACTTATATATACCAATAAACAGAACCTCTACAAGAACTAGTCTCAGCTTTGGAAAATCGGAACATTTACACATAAAAGAAGAACCTGTTGATTTACTAAGAGAATATTTAACAACTTTCAACACCCTACAAAAAGTTAAATAACTCCGAAAACTGACAAAACTCCTATATTACCACCTTAAACTCCATCATTTTTAAACAGATCACAGGAGATCTATAGACGCAGTATCCCAAATAAATACAAAACAGTTGTTATTTGCAGAACTTTCCTCATAGGATGGCATAACCATCTCAGTGAACTAGTTATGTAAAATAATAGAACCGCTTATCCTATCGGATATAAGTTTAATGGACATAAGACAATGACTGAAACTAATTCCAATTCATCATATGTCCGCGGCGCTAGTGGGATACGATGATCTTGGCTTGGGTGAATAGAATATCCAGAATGCGATCTATAGAACATCATTAGTAGGATTAAGGGGTGTGAGAAATAACGCATAAGGGTCTAAGTTTTTGACTCATGTAATTTATCGGAAGGATTTGTTTGCATGATCTCGAAAGAGATAATTTTTTTTTTTGGGGTTCAAACACAAAACCTTGGAAATCAATTGGTAAGAGTATGCGAGGTGGAAGGTACATAAATATATCTCTATATCGGCTGGTTATAAGAATTACTTTTTAAAAAAAAAGAACCATGTTGGATATAAAATGAAATTAGAAAATTATATGGACACATTAAAAAGAACTAATGCACATAGTGCCGGTAGAAATAGTATTCGATACCTATCAACAGAGCCAGGCGAAGACAATAGTTCACATAAAATACTGTACACCATAAAATTGGACCCTACTTGCCACGAAAGGTATACAAAAACTAAAACAATAACACCATTGGAAAGGTTGACTGAAGCTTTTGCTAAACCGAAAGCACCATTTAGAAAACTATATATCGAATATATAAAATATATAAAAAAAAAAAAAAAAAAAATAAACAAATCAAATACAGATTATGTGTATAGGATAAACATAAATTAACTTGTGGATCGACTTCATCTTTTACTAGCATCTACACATGCTGGCCAATCACAGGCCCCACAACAATGAAAATATTACTATAATTAAACTGAATTAGGGAAGGCTAAAGTTATACCTACTAAAAAAGAATTGATAGTTATAAACAAATCAATTGTTTAACAATATCAAACCATGTCTATTGATAAATTTGGTTGTCATATTTCTAAAACGTAACACCTGTAAATACAAACAACCTTGGAAGACAACAGGCACCTATCAAATGTTGAAAATAAAAATTTTAAATAGGTTTAAGACAGATGTAAACTAATATTGAAAATATATAGACATTGAACAGTTCCAGGTAGTATAGACAACACAAATAAGAGATTAAGTGAAAATGAATCAACACATATATATGTCTGACAAAGAAAATTAAGTTTTTTGATAATAAAATACATAAACCATGAAGATAAATTACTACAATTTAATGCCATAATGTACAAAACAATTATTATTTAAAACCAGAGAATAATAAGAAACAAATTAAAAATATAAAATATTTCTGAAAACAAAGTTTTTGATGTTGAAAAGAAATCTTCAAAAATAGACAATTAAAACAATATTGAAGATTCACGCACCAAACGTTTACGAAAGAGTAATCAAGAACGTAGCTTATTTTAGAGTGGTTAATGATAAAATTGAACAGAACTGAAAAAATTACAGCGACAGCATTAAATATGCACATAATTAACCATAAAAAGACATAGAAAGAACTACAAGATCTGAAGACAGCATTTTAATAACTACATTAGCTGAAATTACAAAATTAAAATCAGAAGAAAAAAAAAAAATTTGGAAAGTGAAGATAGAAATAAAAGTAAAGATGAAATTTTACAATAAAAACCAGTTTAGAGAAGTTCGATTTAAAATTGGATGATTTTTTATGTAAGTCTAGAATCATTGAAAGAGTATGTAAAAGAAGAAAATAATAAAATTTAATGCTGATTGACTTAGGTATCAACGCACAGCAGAAATCACTTGACATAGAAGCACAAAATTTATTATTAAGTAAAATAATTAAAAATCAAAAATGAAAACAATTAACATCTAAGAAATGATATTGATAATATTCATCAAACTAAAAGTAAACTTATAAACGATACTCTTAATGGTAAAAAATTAGTTGATGTACCTTTAAGTAGACAATATATACAAAATCTTTCAAATTTATATAACTATCTCTAAAATATTGGATGAAGAAACTAAAAAAATAGAAACGGATATAGAAAATTCTGCAAATAAAAAGAAAAGATTTTCTATTAACAACAGTTAAAGAATATCTAGGTAACCTAGTCAAAGAAATAATTAAAATTAATGAATTTTGGATTGAAACTAATAAGAATGAACAAATACAAAAAATTAAAGGAATGGAGAGAGATGTATAAAAGCTTTGTGGACAACTACTTCTCAAACAAAATATCTTTTTGGTAAAATTTCAAAAGTATGACAACCATTTAGGAACAAGTAGTTAATGAGTTACATAAACCTGCTAGAAAAAAAATTATGCGAAGAAGGGTAATTGTTAACGGCAAAATGAATCTTTTTACAGGCAGATCTAGTAGAAATGCAACAACCATATCCCAAATTTAAACAAAGGGGTTATGATATATTGTAGTTTTTCAAATTGTTTCAAAAATATGTTTGGGCAGGAACCTGGTAAAAACAAAAATCTGGTAAGGAATGTTGCCACAGCAGAGAGAGACATTATTAAGCTTACTTTAAAAATTAACCCACAAAATTTGCAAACGGATAGGGGTACAGAATTTTTTAACCAACATTTCCAAAGACTGATGGAACGATTAAAAATTAAATCATTATAGGTACTTTTTCCAATTTCAAAAAAAGCAAGTGTATTAGAAGTCAATCAAAGCTCCGAACATAAAAAACAAGAATGTGAAATGTTTAGTTTGCAAGGAATTATAAAGTGGCTTACATATTTTACAAGATATCGTTAAGGATTACAACACCAAACATTCAAAAATGGAATGAAGCCCCAAACCAAGTAAATAAACAACAATGAAAAACAAACCATCAACAATGTCGAACTCCACCATATTTTTTTGTCATAAAATAGAAAATATAAAAAAAACTGTTAAATTTAAAGGTTGGATTATCATGTGCGTATACAGCAGTATCGCGAGCTTTCACAAAGGTTAACACTCCAAATTAGTCAGGAGAGGAAATATTTAGAAATTAAAAAGTTAAGATGACAAATCACAGAACATATATAGATTGAAGAGAAAAGAAATGAGGAAATTCAGGGTGGATTTTATGAACAAGAATTACAGAAAGCAAAACACTCTGATGTATAGGCCTGCGTCTGAAAAAAATTCTTAAAAATTCTAAGAAGAAAAGGGATAACGAAGTTTATGTAAAATGGTTAGGATAGATAAAAAGTTTAATACATGGATCTACTAAAAAAGGATGTTTATCAGTTTGTTATGTAACTTAAAAATAAAATAAGAGCTGATTAATTAATATCGTTTTATTTTAGATATTTGGCGAGAGAGAGAGAGTAGCCAAAATCGTTTACAATAACATTTAGTCTGTGTCTCCTTTCTGCTTAGTATTAGCATCAAAATAACCCTTACCAAATTTATTAATTTCAGTGTTTTTTCTAAAACGAAGTCGATCTAAATACATCACAGAGTTCTAAATTCACATTTTCGTGCTTGTTTATAAGCAAATTCAACAGCCTACACACACACGTGCGAGGTATATTACGTTTTCTTTCCTCGATAAAGTCACCGATTCCTTCATATTTTTCTTTTGAGTTTATTCCTCTTCAACCTTTTTTCCAAATTCCTCCGGGTATTGTATCAGGAACTCCAACATGGTTGAAACATTTTCACTGTTTAGGTTTTGATTTTGGGGTTTGTAATAAATCTCAAATAAAATATTTATCATAGGATCACCTTCCTGAATTGAAATGCTGGTTTGGAATATTCAAAGTAAAGTGAAATTCTTGTTTCTTTAAAATAGAAATCCTATAATCCACAACTTCCTTTAATCGCCATAATGTTTCTGTAGACTCATATCCCAAATATACATAGCTTGATATAATTCTTCCTTAATTTTTTATAACAGGAAGATTGTTGACTTTCTCCAAAATATAATTTCTAGAAAGTTGTCTATATTCAACATGGGTTCGTTAATTTGCTGGGGAAAGCAGAAGTAATTTTCAATAACTCCTCGATGATTGCAAAAACTATTCCAATTTTCTTCACTTAGAGTTATAGAAAAACCATTTTTTCCACCGATTATAATTTTCGGTGAAAAATCTTGATTACTTATACCAACAATAACAAATTTTGATGAAGATTTATTCAAAAAGAAAATTTTTGAATTTAAAAGATTTTCAAAGTTTTTGGATGACATGGTGAATGAACTAAATAATATTAAGTTCTCTTACTTTAATATTCGAACCCGTACCAATTCATATCCCCACCTATTCATATCGTCAACTCATGCGCATTGCTTATTGTCTATTCGAAACAATATTTTAAATGAAATTAATTATTGAAAGTGTAAATTTCCTGTTTGATATTTATAATAAAAAAGGTAATTAAAATTGTAATATACAAAAATATTGTAAAAGTTAAAAAGAGATTAACGATATTAAAAATGCCATATATCCATTATTTTTTTCATTAATAAATTTAGTATAGTTGAATGATTCATTTTGAAAATGTGTATATTTTAATTCGGATCTTTCAATCCAATTAGTATCAAAAATGGTTTGGTTTGAATAATGATATAAAATTTTAAAAAACCTACTAACATTTTCTCCTTTGTTTATGGGATATATAAAACTAAGCGTATTATTATTGATTAAACCAACTTTCATAAACTGACAATTTTTATCAAGTGTAATGTTTGTTTCATTCGAAAAACATATTTCACATCGGGTTACAGTGGGGGGATAATGAACATAAATAACATTTTGAAATATGAAATAAAGGAGAATAAAATGAGCCATTGAAAGAATGTAAATATTTTATTAAAAAATTTATTTATCTAGAATTTACTTCCATTCAAGATGATTACCAATTTACCAAATGATATTTGACAATATCTTTTCTATAGATGAATATAAATACTTATTAGCATAAGAAATATATGTTGAAAAAAAGATGTAAATTAATGAATAATAATATCATCAAAATTACACGTTCCAGTGAATTATTAGATTTTTTGAATTTTTGTTTCTTATTTTTTTTGTTTTGGCTTAACCATATACATTCATTTAAATTACATAATGGAGAAATTTTGTGATGCTCTTCTATAGGACAGTCATCATAGCTCCATTCATAAATTTCAGTTCCACAATAGTAACATTTGCATACGTCACTATATGAAATATAATAAAAGCCTGCTCCTGCTAATACCTCAGGTTCCAATTTTCCATTCCAGTTTTTAAAAGTAGAAATGTTATCGACGCCTATGATCCTTATGATAGGCAGTCATTTTCACGCCGTGCCTGCACCCCGTGTCCGCTGATGTTTGCGAGTAGCGGAGTAGTAGGCTTTGGAAACAGTTGAATGTCAGAGATTGTTGATTTCGGCCGAGAGAAGACATTGTTTGTTAGAATTATATTTAAAATATCAATTTCTGTTAAATATATTAATCTCCCGATTACATCAGAAGTGGCATCATGAGTTTAATCCAGCGTTCTTAGGCCGTAACGGCGTATTTCTGACTTACTGACGACTATTGACTTGACTTTGACCTTTCACCATATCGTTTCGTAGGCGTCGGATTTCCGATACTGTCGTCGGATCGGCGAAGCGCGAAAAGAAAACCGGAGGGATCATTCTGCTGGCTCTAGTGCTCGAATATATTAGCGGAAAAAATTCAATGTTGGAAAGAAGCGTCATATCACCCCTACAAGTTACAGACTCCGGAAGATAACAGGAAAAGATAGTGAGCCAACACATTATCTGAACAAATCTCTTCTGAAAGGTATTTTAAAAATGGCTAGAAAAAAAAATCGAGATAAATTCTAAGGTGGTATTTTTTATACAGTAAAAAATTGTTGCGATGGAGACAGATTTGAGTTTAAAGCAATTGTTCGGATTTTTCGATTTCGGATTTCGGTGATATGAATCGCCTCGCGGTTCAAGAGGTCTCGAAGAGAGGGCGCTACCGTAGTCGGTTGATAAGGGTCGATTTCGCTTGCGAAAGAAGATGGCTGCGAACCTCAGCATAAACAGACAGATTTTTACGTAAAAAGTAAAATTTTATTGTTAAAATTAAAAGTTAAATAAATATCTATCTATGGTCCTCCTGAGGAATAAAATTTCTAGAGTTATGTGTTATTTAGTATATTAGTTATGTTGAATATGTGTTATTTTATTCTCATTAAACTTCTTGATCAAGCTGAAACGTGGAACAGTGGTTTTCAAACATGATTTTTATTTTTGTGCGTTGAAATATTGTGTTGAGCTTTTTAATTAAAAATATTAAACAAAAGTCGAACAGTAATTTAATAATTTCATTGTTTATTAGGTAAATAAAAAATATATCAAGTATATACAGGTATATTCAAGACTTTATGTGGAAAGGTAAAAAAAAGTCTTCAAAAGTTTTTCAGTTTTTCAGAAGTACCTACTATCGATTGTTTCATAAATATATAATTTATATTTTTCATATATACATTTTTTTAATTATACCCCATTTTACTTATTACTTATTTTATGACTTTAAGTTTAGTTATAGATATTATTAATATTTCAGCTATATTTTTAATTTTTCTTACATTTTACTGAAACTTTCAACTTTAGGTAGTCTAGTGTTGCTATATCAGAAATATACTAGGTGTTACATGAATGTACTTGGTAATTATCTTTAGTGATTAGAAACACAAGAGAGAAATAGTAGATATGTAAAATTTAAAGTTGAACATTTATGAAATCAAACGTTTATTAAGGAATATTAATTTATTATAGACACCTCATAATCCTTCTAGTATACACGCAGTTTCGATCTAATATTTGAAAATTCATTTTAAGATGCTGTTTTTAACGTAGTCTTTAAGAAAGTTATTTTGTTTTGTACCTATTTATGTAGTTGAATAAATATATGGTTGTAGAAAAATTAAGTAGGTTCCGAACTTCAGGTTTTGCAAATTCACTTGAGAATTATATCAAAAATTCACATAATTTATAAGTATTACATTAGTTTTTCAATTATTATAATATAATTCTAACCACCTCATTATATTTCAGAGTTTTTCAGTTTAATTCAGGTATTTCGCCAGTATTTCAGGAACTTTATCTTTGTATACGCCATAATTAATAGCAAATAACCCTTCGAATAGTGTTTTAATAAATTAACACATTGTGAGTGTTAAAATAGTTGTGTAAAATTTTGTAGAAGATGAGAACGAAGCGTTTATTAAGTACACATGGCTACTTTTTAATAAAAGTGTAATTTCTTTTAATTAGAAATAAATGTAAATGTCCAGATGGGTAAAATTCTAGGCGCAAGAGTACTATTATATAGTAATTTTTACAACACGCTGCAGATATCTTGAAAACAAACTACTAAAGAACAACATAAAATAAATATTCTCGGAAATAACATATTGTTTCAGTAAAAATATGTATACGTATATAGTTAACAAAAATGTATAATGTAATATACAACTAGCAAATCCGATTATCTTAATCTTATATAAAATGCATACACTTTTCATATTATGCGTAAACAAAAATAAATAAAGCGGTACTATATTATTTTAATTCAAAATACATAAACTAAGCTACCTAGGTATGTACTTAAATCTTTATGTGACGTTAATATATGAGTTTTACAACCCCGAATAAAGTAATCATTTAGGGATACCCTTTTACCTAAAAAAACGAATACTTTCAATATAAACTAGCCATATCTCATTACCTAAATACTGTTGGACATCCACGTGGAATGGGACAAGTAGATAGAGAGGCATAATCTCTAGTATGTGTAACAAGTTGCATTACGATATCTAGGTTGAAAATGTTTCAAACCATTTTCAAACATTCAGTTTGGATTGCGTGGGAACTAGGAGCAAAATGAGCGTATCTGGACAAGTTGCGTTTATCCCTCCGGGCGTAAATGATAAAGTCGGCGTTAGCGACTTTCGGCGTAAATTACTAGCGAATTATGCGAAATATCAAGTGGAATAAAAGAAAAATTGGATGCGTAGCGAACTATATTCAGCGTTAGATCTGCTAAGGATGACTTCGACACATTCGACACAGCTAATATGATCCAATCAATCTCCAAGGTAGACAGGTTCATTTGAATTTCTAAGCAGCTGGGGATTGGATGATATGCAGTTAGAAACATCCTAGGATGGCATGCAAGGTCACAAAACAAGTACTGTGGAATAGCTAGGTTTGGCAAGCTATGGATTTGGTTATGGTAGATTCAAACGTGTATTAGGATTGGAAAAAGGAGTAGGGTTAGTTCTACCCGGTACTCTCTTTTTCAAGGTATACGTTAGTATGATAGCTGGAAAAGGCGTGTGGTGGTTGCTAAGGTATGAGTTTACCACCTGGGCGCTTTGTGAGTAGGGCGGACAAGACTTGCGAATAGGGATGAGTCCCGGTATTCGGTCTGGTTAGTTCGACCCGGATTGCTCTCTTTTCCAGTGGCTGGAATAGGCGTGGGCCCATAGTTAGATTTAGATTTTACAATTTACATTTTAGAGTTTAGATTTAGATTTTAGAATTTAGGTTTAAGATTTTAGAGTTGAAATTTAACTTTATTTTGTTGCACGCAAGCTGCAGATTGCGTGTAACACCAATATATAATAAGTAATTCGTTTATTTTACCTTTTGAAATTTTCTTTAGTCCCTGAATAATTTATTTGTCCATCATGAGTTTTTGAGTATTGTTTCTGAGTGAGTTACGACATTTTATTTTTATTTATTTAAGTAGCAAATAAGACGTAGCTCCAGTATGAGCAGTGATCAATCTAACATATATTTTTATTTCAGCTTTTAAAAAATGTCCTTTAAACGATTCTGATTATGTTTCTCCTTTTAGAGTGATGTAACAATGGTAACAATTAGCTGATAAGGTTTTGTCAATTGGTTTTGTATCAATTGTTCAATATCAGCAGCAAACAATCTAACATATATTTTTATTTCAGCATTTAAAAAATGTCCTTTAAACGATTCTGATTATGTTTCTCCTTTTAGTGTGTTGTAATAATGGTAACAATTGGCTGATAAGGTTTTGGCAATTGGTTTTGTATCAATTGTCTAGTATCAGCAGCAATCAATCTAACATATATTTTTATTTCAGCATTTAAAAATGTTTGCCTTTAAAAACGATTCTCATTATTTTTGTCCTTTTAGTGTGATGTAACAATGGTAGCAATTAGCTGATAAAGATATAGCTCAGCAAACAAGCTAATAAATATTTTTATTTCAGCATTTAAAAATGCCATTTTAAAAGGTTCTGATATTTATATCCTTTTAGTGTGATTCAGAGGAGTGAGGACACTCATAAGTCAGGAATGGCCGAATGTTATCGACGCCTATGATCCTTATGATAGACAGTCATTTTCACGCCGTGCCTGTACCCCGTGTCCGCTGATGTTTGCGAGTAGCGGAGTAGTAGGCTTTGGAAACAGTTGAATGTCAGAGATTGTTGATTTCGGCCGAGAGAAGACATTGTTTGTTAGAATTATATTTAAAATATCAATTTCTGTTAAATATATTAATCTCCCGATTACAGAAAGTCGATTTTCATTGGTTTTATAAGTAACATCATCAATATCTTTATCAAAACTTTCCAAACACATCTTAAGAAGGGTTAATAAGAAATGAAATATTGTCAAAACATGTATTTATAAGTAGGTATATTTTTCATTAAAATGCATTATCCCATACAAAAGTATATTTTTAATTAAAATAAAAACTTATCTACCATATAAAATAATTATATTAGTCACTACATTCTAAATAGGTTATTACCATTTGAAGACCTTGGGGCAAACAGGATATAAGCCACATAATTTTAAAAATACATTTTATTGCAGTTCTGTATGTAGAAATCTTCTTTTTAGCTGCAGATCTGACTTTAGGCTAATTCTATAAAAGATGGCGCCAGTGTCGCAAGATGCCTTTCTTGCTCTAAAAATTTTTTTGACAATTTTTATGTCAAAATCGGTACAAGCCACCATAAAAACAACATGGCCGACAAGAAAATCCGGACAGCGAAACGTAAATCGGACTTTTTTTACTTTTCTAGTGACTAATGGGGTGAAGATTTTGATTCAGACGATAGTGTAATGGATCAAAATTATGTGGAAAGTAAAAATGGAAGTAGTGAATCATCTAACGACTCTGAAACGGTAAGTCAAAATAATATGCGGCTTGTACCATTTTAACCCAAAAAAAGTGGCTTAAATTTTATAACTTGTTTTTTAATATTGCTGAATATTGTCCAGCTTTTAACACTTGGAAAATAACTATCATACTAATTATTACAAAAATAATCATTTCTCAAGACTGTATTTGATATTTGCTTTGTTTTACCTAGATATTTTGACAAGTAGTGGCTTGTACCCTTATTGTTACGATAATTTTTCCGATTTTTTTTTTCAGAAAATGTGTCATGCCCAGACGCAGCGTTCTACTGAAGATGCAACTACTAACGAAAATCGTATAGAAGAGACTCCTTCAACTTCAAGAGGGACATTGCCGACACCTGAGAAGCCTACTCCTTCTAGATGGAGGCAAACAAACTTAGAAAGAAGACTGAGAAATAAGAGGAAAATCAAAAGAAATCTTGGTCACTGCTACAAAACTTCAAAAGGAGATAACATCGAAGCACGTGAGATAGGACAACCATGTAAATGCAAAAAAATGTGTTGGCACTTATTACAGGGTAAAGAAAGTGAATTATTTAATTCATTTTGGAATCTTGGAGATTATAATAAGCAAAACATTTACTTATTTTCTTTAATGAAAGGAGTGCCCAAAAAGAGAACGTATAAGAAAAAATGTAAAAAGGAGGTTTCTTCCAGAAAGTTCAATATCCACTATTTTGTTAAAGTAAATGGCATCGACATGAAAATTTGTAAAGAAGAATTCCTTGCAGTTCATGGCTTACAAAACTCAAAAAAGAGAATTCAACTCCTTTCCAAACAAATGGGTTATGGCTGTTCTGTTCCGTCTTCCGATAAAAGAGGTACGCACTGTAACAGGAAAAATAAAATTTCTCAAGAAAGGTATGACTCAATTAAAGAACACATTGAATCGATTCCGAAGTACACATCCCATTATAGCCGAAAAAGAAATCCTCAAAAAGTGTACTTGGATCACGATCTAAATATTTCTTCACTTTACAAGGATTATTATGTCTCGTGGTGTGAAGGAAAAGGAATCGAACCTGCATCTGAAGATATGTATAGACGAGTTTTTTCAACCAAATACAATATTGGATTCAAACTTCCGAAAAGCGACACTTGCAAATCATGCGACATCTACAAAATTAAACTTGAGGATGAGAACCTTCCTGACGACCAGAGAAAAGCTGTTTTATTAGAAAAGGAATTGCATTTGAGAAGAGCTGCGGCGCTTCAAGAAAACCTGAAACAGGAAACAGAAAATGCAAAACTTTCTAAAGATGTCTGCGTAGTTTCCTTTGACCTTCAACAAGCTTTGCCTGTACCTAACATTAGTGTAGGTCCTGCCTTTTACCTACGAAAAGCGTGGGTGTATAATCTAGGTATCCACGACTGCGGAACGGGGAAGGGCTACATGTATATGTGGTCCGAAAATATAGCCAAAAGGGGCAGTGACGAAATTTCGAGCATCCTGTACAAACACTTTAAGGAAAATAGAAGTGAGGCAAAGCGACTTATACTTTTCTCAGACAACTGCGGGGGCCAAAACAAGAACTGGTCCATAATATGCCTTTGGCAAAACCTAGTTAAAAGCGGAATATTTGAATCTGTTGAGCACAGATATCTTATAGTCGGACATACCCATTTACCGAGCGATCGCGATTTTGCAATAATCGAAAAGTATAAGAGGCACTACCTGAAGTCGGTTTACGTTCCCCAGGACTGGTATAACGCAGTTTTAAGCTGTAAAAGGACCAATCCTTTTAAAGTTGTTCAGCTGGATCGGAAAGATGTTTTGTCGTTTAAGGATTTAGTCTCTCAAATCACAAAAAAGTCTTTAACAGATGATAAAGAAAAACTTAACTTTAGCAAATTGTGTTGCGTAAAGTTTCAACGTGAAAATGCCAATGAAATGCTGGTAAAACATTGCTTTAATGGGGAATTCAAAATTTGTAATATCGGAAAGAGAGGCCAAAGAAACTCTACATCTTTAACTTTGCAAAATTTGAAACAAAAATATAATGACCCTATTCCATTAAACTCCAAGAAATTGGCTAATCTTGTGCAGCTTTTACCGTATATTCCACCAATATACATGGACTTCTACAATGAAATTGGTGCCATACCAGGAATTTCAGAAGATGGAGGCCATTCTTTGGTTAACAATGTAGAAGAAATGGATAACTTCAGCGACCTCACTGACACCGACTGAATGTCAGCACAGTACTGTTCTTAAACCAGCATTTTACTTTGAATTTTAATATTTTCTTGTTTCATTATAATATTTTTCGGGTTGTTTGACTGGAATAAGCGTTCTTAGATTCGTTATGTATACTAATAAAAATTGAGAATCCAAAAATAATCTGTTGTGTTTTTATGGCTAAAAGGATATATGCCACTTTTTTTCTTTTTTAATTTTTTTTCAGAAATTTGTGAGGTTATTGATAAGTTTTTTCTCTAAAATACATTTACTTCTAAATATACAAAATAGTTACTAAACCTTTTTTGCCAAATAAGAATAACTGGATTTCAGGATTTAAATGAAATTTTTAAATCTAATTTTCTCAGAATTTGTATTTTGTGGCTTATATCCTTTTTGCCCCAAGGTCTTCATTTAACATATAATTAATTTGTAATTATGTAAAACTAAAATACATGAAATCTAAATTGTTCCTATATATAATTAATTATAATTTGATAACTCTATAACTAATATGTATAAATTATAATAAGATTAAAACATTCTGAAGGGAATAATAAATTAATATTAATAAATATATTTGTTTTAACTCATTAATTTAATTTATTAAATTAATGAAATTTGAAATAGAGAATGTGTTTTTCAAAAGAAATATATTTCTCTTTATTTTGGGGAATTACTGATAGTTGTTCTTTATTTGACCACATATTCTTTAAAAATAGATGGCTGTCGTAATTACGTAAGTTGTGCATTATAACTGGAATAAAATTAGGAATTTTATAGTTTATATTACACAAAGAATGAGCTGGTCCTCTATAGCTGCCCGTTTTGTGACAATTATCGGCAACTTTATCCCCTAAAAGTGGCTTATCACAAATATGACAGTTTTTAGCATTGTTATCTGTAGTTTGTTCTAATTCTGTTAGAGTATTCATTTTCTTAGGAGTCTTTAAAAATGTGTGATATAAATTTAACGCATCTTGTTCTAGAGAATTTATAAAAACTTTTTCGCTATCCAAACCTCTATATTTTTCAAACTTAGAATATGCATCATCAAATGAACATTTGATATAATATGCAAAAGAGTATGGAATATGTTCAAATTTTTTTACAGTATATGAACTATTTGGATCTTCTACATTTTCATTATTTAAAGGTTTTAAAATACATTCAAAGTCTGCATAAATCACAAAAGGAACTTCCATTTGATTTTGATAATTTATAAATTTTAATATATTTTCATATGCCACATTTCCATATTTATCTTTAACTAGTTCTTTAGAAGGTAAATTAATTTTAACATGATCACAATCATAACTATTATCGTATTGTAATTTTTGTTCTGTATCAAAATATTGCAAACATCCTTCACATAAATATTTTCTACCATTGTGTTTACTAAGTTGTTTAGAAATTAATTTAGAAAGATCGGAAATGTAGCAATAATGAAGATTTCCATCATCATCGTTTATCAATAATAAATTAACATGAATATTTTTTTTAGCATTTGTGAAATGTAGAGGACCAATTACTTCATATTCCTCATTATTAGAAATTTTATTATAATATTTTTCTAAACCGTTGATAGAAATATTGTTTTGATTTTCAAATTTCTTGATGTCTTTTAATGATATTGGAAAGTTAATACCTGCAGTGTTCAAAACCGTTGAATAATGAGGGTATAATGATGTAACAAAGTCAACACCTGTTGGAGTATGAAGAGCTGCAACTATGGACCATGCGAAGCAGTAGTCATCGTTATTTCTTATGTTAACTACAGCTTGACGTCGTACTATTTCAGGAGGTAGTTCAATAAAAGATGATGCTCTCAAAGGATTGAATTTATTGATGTTAATTTCCAAATGAATAAAATTAAGTAAGATCCATCCTGAAACCAGAAATAAAAATTAATTACATATATATTTTAGATTAAAGTTAAACACTTACCGGAATCTTTTTCTGCAAACTCATCTGCCTTATTGTCAATAACTGTTACAAATTCTTCTATTAAATCCTTTGTTGCACTGCTGTTACAAATTACTTTAAATGGAGTGTTGAATGATTTTACATCATGTGTATCAGTACTTGGATTATAATAATAGCCAAAAAGCTCCATATTAATTTTAAGGCATGTATGTTTTCTTAATTGATCCTCAAATATAAGAAGAATCTTTTGTTCCAATTTTATAAAGTAATTTTTAACATTTAAGATCATCTCCTCCATAGATAATCTATATGTTATTATTCGTGCTTTGAATGCAGATTTAATAATTTGTACTCCTGGTGGTTCAATTATTTTAGAATTATTTTTATGTGTGTTAGATCGCAGATGACCAAACCATAAATTTTGTAATATTGACTCTTTGCATTCTTCACAATATTTCTCTATAAAGACAATTATTTTGTTAATTCCAAAAGGTTATAACATAAAATGAAAAAAATCTTACTTTTTTCTTCAGGTGTAGACTTTATCAACCGTCTGTTTAGAAAGGAAGATTTGTTGCAGGCACTCTTTAAATATTGAGATAGGTTGTCTTTACGAGTAAAGGTTTTTTTACAGGATGGACAAATAAACATCTTTCAATTTTATACTGTAAAATAATTTTATGGTTTTATTATTAAATTTTATTCTGTTATATGTAAGGTTAAGTTTGGAAAAAAGAATGTATAAATATAATTTAATTAAAAAAATAAATGAAAAAAAATGTAAATATTTAATTAAAAGAATCCACTAACTTATCGAAAGATTTTTTTAAATATTGTAGTTCTGCATTATGTTCACTTGTTATGTTTGTTTCTTTAAGAAATTGTTCAAGAGCGAAGCTCAGAGTTTTTAATTTTGAAAAGGGTTTTAAATACTTTTTCAAAGTTTTCTTCTTTTTGTTGATAATAAAGGATGGTTTACTATTTTCGATTTTATTCTTAAACGTTTCTCCTTTTTCATCGGAACTAAACTCTATTTTTTGAGAGTGTGCCGGTGAAAAAGGAGAAATGTTTTGAGAAGAACTAGTCTGACCCTCATTTTTGGAGTCTCATCAATACTGCAATACTTGCATTATTAGATTTAGTTCATCATCAAAATTATTAATTTCCTTATGTTCATCACTATTAACAGAATTATTACATTTACTATTCTGTATTAACGTCTTCTCAAATTTTGAAATGGAGTCATTCATAAGTTCCTCTAAAAATATTTCGTTAAAATCAATGTCTCTATTTTTAACATCTGTTAAAAATTTGTTTAAATCGTCAAAGTTTTCCATTTCAAATGGTGTAAAAAGGTTGTCTGTATTTATAATGTCACTATTATCAATTTCATTCAAGAAATTGTCTAATTCTTGATTGAAATTAATAATTGGTGTAGTGATGTTAGGTGTAGTCATGTTATTAGTTTGAGTATTTATCAAGTCTGAAATAAAAATAAAATGAGGGTCAGAAAAATTGTTCATCAAAATTATTTGTAAAATATTATTTTTTTTCAGGATTGATTTAAAAAAATATTTACCTAATATGCACAAACAAGTCACAACACAAAATAAAGCGAAAATCTAAAAACCGAAACCATAAACTTATTTCAAGAACTTCTTGAAAGTACACAGTCTGTTGTAACTGCAAACGGTTTTATACTTGCTCCCTACTTTTTTTTTTAATGATATCAACAAAAAATAGATGTTTGTAGATAATTGTAAAAGATATGGAAAAAGGTGAATGTATAGGAAATTCTCCTATATATATAGATATTCTCTTTCATTATTAATGACACAAAAAGCTGAATCTATAAAAGAAACTGAATCTATAAAAAAAGCTGAATCTATAAATAAGCTGAATCAATAGAAAAAGCTAGATCAACTGATACCCAAGGGGGGAGGGCGGCACGGGGAGGGGGGTTGTACCCCCCTTGTTTTTTTTTTTACTAAACACCAAAACACCATTTTCCTTGAAAGTTACCATTTTCCTTGAAAGTTCATTGACCTTTGGAGTGGAAAAACTGGTTCTCAAAGTTAATATTTTTCAAAGGTTCCATTTCATTTTCTTATAAATGGATAACTTTGCTGGAATATATGAATATATCGAGAATAAAACTTGTGTACGTGTGGTACAGAGGTATAGAGAGACGACACAGGTATGATTTTGTGTATACTATTTTTTCTATTTATTTATTATTTTGTTTTGTGTTTGCAATTTTGTAGAAATGGATCTATTCCAAAGACTATGAATTCTTCTGGAATCGACAGCAAGAAACGGTGGAAAGAAGAATGAGTATTATGGAGCAGCGGGATATTAATAACGCAGAAGGATTGGCTCCTAAGGATGTTGAAGACTCAAACGACTCCGGATGTGAAGGCAATGATATATCTGATTCCCATATATCGGTTAGGGCAAACTATATTGGTATATCGGAATATCAACAAGCTTTAGAATCCGGAGTGTTTTGTGTGTTTCAACATTATGTCAGAGTGACACTGAACACAGTTATTAGTGGTACTGTTCGAGAAGTACGATTATGTGGTGAGTGCTACTATCGACATAAGATGGGGATTCCGTACGGTTCCCATCAGCATGTGTCCTGGCACTTTACCACAAAACTATTACCAGACAATGTAAACAATATGACAATTGGTGGTAAATGTGGTGATGTGGTGCGTGTAACAGTAATTTATATATTATAATGCATCCTATATGTTGCTATATTTGCAATGGGAAGAATTTTTCAAAGGAAATATAGTAATATATAGGATGCATTATTTTATTTATTTTTCGGTATGTATTAGATTATTTTATTATTAGAAATTATATATTTTAGTTTAGTAATTAGTTATTAAGTTACTATTTCTAAAATTTTATAATTTTATATACTAGTATAGTATTTAGTATTTAGTTAAACATTTGTAATAAGTATTTATTTTTTTATTTATTAGTATGTGGTAATTTAGAAGGGTATATGCTATTATTTTGCAATAAACCATAATTTAATATTTTAAAGTAAAAATGTTTAATAGTTATTTGTAGTAACATATACATATTTATAAGTAGATACTTCACAGTTATAGGGTAAATAGGTATATACAAAGACTATTTAGGTTTCATAAACAATGTTTTAATTTATATAAACAATATTTAATTATAAACAATATTTTAACTTACACTTTTCGTTAAACTAAAATTTCATAAATTAAAATATACTTTATTCAGAATATGTATTTTGAATAAAAATATAAGCATCATTTTCTTTTTAGAAATTAAATCCTCTTTTTAATGTGATTGTAAAATGATGAGCAATACATTGGACATTTCATCCTTAAACCACATTGTACATCATTCCATTTCAATATAGAACTTAGACAAAAGAAGTGTGAACACGTATTTGGCATACAACTTTCATAGAAATCAATCATTTCATTACAAATAGCACAAAGCACTTTCATACTTTCTTGTACATTTTCATTTCTTAAAGTAGTTAAACTTTCTACTTCTTCTCTAGGAGGAGAGTCTAACACACTAAAAGATTGACGTTGAGCACTAAGAACAGTTTGATTTGTTTGTTGATATGATAATTGCAGTGGAATTTCTACTAAATCACTCATTTTAAATCAATATTATTATTATTATAAAATATTACACTAGATATTATTCTTATTGATGTTGAAATTAGATATATAAACGAAAATCTTAAGAATAAATAACAAAATATATTGGAAATAAAAAGGAGTAGGGGAAAGGGTAGAATTAGTGGTGGGAGGAGGAGGAGGAGGAGGAGTATAATGAGGAGGAGGATCTCTCATATTCTATCTACTACGGTCCTGCTCTTCAAGTTTTTCTTCTTGTCGACGCACTTCAAAACGTTGTAAAATTTTCTCGATCCGGTCCTGTTCCTCTTGTCTTTCTTTCTGATGACGCGCCTCTAAGCCTTCCAGAATTTTCCCAAGCCGGTCCTGTTCTTCTTGTTTTTCTTGTTGTCGTTGTAATTTTTCCTCTTCCTTATCTTTACGTAGTCTTTCTTGTTCTTCTTGTTTTTCTTGTTGTCGTTGAATTTTCAAATCTTCAAAAATTTTCTCAAGCCGGTCCTGTTCTTCATCTTTCTCTCTTCTCATATTCTCCATAAAATCGCCCAATAGTTTGCTTACTTCCTCCATTTTTTCGCTTGTTCCCTTGTACCAACCATAAAAATACTCTAATTCGGTCTAAAAATCTTCCAATCCACTTAATTTCTTCCTAAAATCCTCTTGAATCGCACTTCCGACACCAATTGTTACGGATTCCGTGTGTCCACTATTTAAACTCATGATAAAATACTTAACGAATTTATTTGTCTCACTCTGTACACACAACTTATACTATTTACAACACAATTTATGCAACTACTATTACTCTAACGGTAGTTCAAAATTTAAAGCGCGGTATTATCCACAGGGGAACTGTTTAGATTTTATGCGAATGCCAACATCCTATTGTTATTGTTTGGTATGTTGCCAAGTCTATCGAAGATTTGTCAGAGCCTTTGTTTATTTTTAATTTTGTATACGTTTACTTTGGGGAAATCTTAAGAAAAGAATAGTATAATTAACTTACTACTTTTGAAAATTTCGATATTTATAATTTTATTTAGTACTTAATAAGATTCAAGTCAAGATTACAAGAAAAATAAACTTGAAATGTTATAAATTTCGTCATTTTAAAATAGCCTTCGGGATAAATTTTTAATCTGGCAACGCTGCCGTACTCCCCTATTTATCGATTTGTTTTCGTAGTATTTCCCTTGATTATGTATAAATAGATATACAATGAGGGCTTAGTAAAATCCTATCTTCTAGATGGCGCCTTACCCGTTTTGCATTTTTGTATTCCCCTACGATTTTCTTTGAGGGGAATCCGTTAAACCCGCCCATCGTTCAAAATTGGAAGGGCGCGAGGTCACATCTATTGGGCTACTTATTAGCACGTTTCACGCATATTTTACGAAAATAACTTTATCCTTGTTTGTTTCAACTGTGACAAGAAAAAAGGAAAAAAAGTCATATTCGTTTCTAAATTCGGCAGTTTTGTTTATCTTTCTCGACTTCTGATTTCGTTTCGTTTAGGTTATGTCTTAAAAAATAATTATTTATAAGCTTTTGAGTTGAAATATACCTTAATGCATATCTAAATAATTAAAAAAAATCAATTTTTTCGTCCCTCGCGAAGAAACGAAACAGTATTTTTGAATATTTGGATTACAAACTATTATTTTATGAGTTTTATGTGTTGTGTTTACGTGATGTGTAATGTGTATTTTGTACCTGTTGGATAATATTTTGAAACATATTTAATTAAACAAAAAGCATCTGTATTACAGGTGAGTAAATACTGTTCATATTTATTTCTAAATTCATATAAATTTGTTTTAAATCACTCTTGGTTTTAGCGTTTTTTTCTTAGAGTTTTACCTCTAGAGAGTCTGAGATAAGTTTAATAATAAACATTAAATTTGATAGATTGATAGATAGATTAAACGATAATGGCCAGTTGACTTAAAAATTTAAAAAATACTGATTTTATGCTATAAATTATGTTTCATTTCTTACTTTGCTTTTTTGGAACTGTCAGATATATTGTGTATTTTATAATTTTTCTTAATTAATAACGTAAAATATTGTTTATCTACACTCAACCCTGTGTTTAGATAAAGCTTCATATCAGATTTCCTATTTTATATTTTCACTCAAATCATATTTTTGTAAAATAGGTATGCTTGCATGCAAAAGTAGCGTAAATTTGACAGGGAGGTATTTTTATAGATATACAGGATGATTCATAGATTTAAATACATATTTACTTTAGAGTTGTATAGTTTGTCAAAAGAAAGGCTATATTTTTTATTTTTTCTTGGTGAATTTGTCAAAAAATGGTCATTCCAGAAAATACTATAACGTCGTAATCGTATAGAGTTCATTTTGACCATTTTTGGATTAAATAATAAATTTTTTTGTTTATATAATAAAATATATATTTAAAGCCCTTTCTAAGTTAAAAATAAGTAATATGGAAGTTTTTACTGGAACTAATTTAAGGTAATGTTCTCTTCATATAATTATATAAAAATATGCTAAATTCCTAAATTATTTATATGATTAAATTTTCTTTATATTAAAAAACGAACAACCAAACCAAAAACCCTACATCTAGTTTTGACGCCACCAGTATATATCATGCATTATAGTTGATTATACTGCAATTTATTATACATACGTAGTTTTGTTTGGTGAAAATGAAACTTTCTAAAAGTATTCCCAATTAAAACATATTAAGAATTTCCTACATTATAATTTTGAAAGACGTTTGAGTGGGCAGACAATTTGGTCTAAAATAATCATATGTCTAAAAAAATTAGTCTAAAATAATCAAAAACCACTTAACACATATAACTCGCTTTTAAAAAATCTAAAAGAAATAAGTTTTATTCTTTCCTTTTTTTATTATATTCATATTTTATTAAATTATTATAGGTGTGACTGCTAAGTGGTCGTACTCGCCACTTTAACCAACCATTGGTGGGACCATGGTAGGACCTTCAGAGATTATAATGCGAATTTTTCATACCATGTAAATCTATATACATATATTAATAAATGCGTTTGTTTTATTAAATTTGTTTTCTTATACGGTATGAGCGAAAAAAAAAGGCGTCTATTTGTTTACGTACAAATATATGACATCGATATTCATTTCCCTTATCCTTTAAATCCGATTTATTTCTAATAATTATAAAAATAAGATACCTGATTGATTCTTCCGAAATATTATAAAATGAGATATCAGGAAGTACATAAAGTTAATTATCTCGCTTGTTTTGGGAATTCAAAAAAAGGGTATAGAGAATCTTAAGAGACACAGTTCAAATATTATTTTTGAGTATAATGGGTGCTTCAAAAAATGTGGCGGATATAATGTAACATGTTTTTTAATGCAAAAAAACTCTTATTTATAACTTTTATTTTATTTTCGATTCTGCCTAAAATTCTATAACTTTTTTTTTATAAATAACGTTAGTATTTGCAAAATAAAATTATTCCTATGTTACATAATTGTCAGTTGTTTCCGAAGTTGGGCTACACAAATTTGGTAGGAGTGTTTTACAGAGGTGAAGAAAAAGATATATGTAAAAATACTTGGAGTTAGATGCTACACTGTGTTCAAACAGTTTTTTTTGGCTGATCCTATATATTATTATTTTTTCTAGTGCTTTTACAAAACCTTTCAACATTTGTTAAGAAAGTATATTAAGTACATCTATACTCTATACAGCTTGCAATCTGTTCTGAATTTTTCAATTTTTATCCTTCTTTTACTTCATTTACACTATAACAAGTTTTGCCATGACAAAACAAAAATTATTTATTATTAAGCATTAAAGTAATTTATATAGTTATATGACATTATTAATAGAAATTGAAGAATTTTGTAAAATCTATCAGAAAAAAATATAATATACCGGGTGTTTTTCAAAAGTGGCTTGATTGACGTATTCAATTAGTTTCGGTTATTTCTTGTTTCACCGGAAATGACTACAACTTGGTTTTTAAATGGTACCGTCGGTATTTTTTTACTTTATTTGACAGAATATGGCATTGTGAATAGAATAATTTAATGTCAACTTTTGACATATTTACTTAAAAAATTGTATTTTAAATTACAATCTAGAGTGCCATGATAAAAAACAACATGTAACCGGTGGTAAAGGTAACGACAGTTTGACTCGATATACGAAGTGTGTGGTACCAAATTACCTATTTACCAGGTACCAAAAAGGAAAAGACACAAAAATATTAGACGATCAAATCAATTTTTCCGAAGCTCCTTGATTAAAAATTAATGGTTTTAACACAGCCATGACACTAGATTGAATTTTAAAATGCTATTTTTTTTAATTGAAAATGTCAAAAGTTGACATATGATATATGTCATTCTATTCAGAATGTCATTTTCTATCAAATAAAGTATAAAAAATACCGAGGGTACCATTTAAAAATCAAATGTTGTACTCGTATACATTTCCGGTGAAACAGGAAGTGACCGAAACTAACGGAATACGAATCAATCTCGATTTATGTCATATACTTACCTACTAACATTCCGAATTTGGTAAACCCTGAATTTAATTTTTTTATCTGAAAAAATAAAAAGTTATAGGAGGTGAATCGCTTTTGAAAAAACACTCAGTATAGGCTGCGTCATTGAAAGAATCTGCAGATATTTTTCTATTTTAAATACGTAGTCGAATTTCAAAAACATATATTAAACACCCTGTAGCTCTACCTTAAATATCTACATATAAATATCTAATATTTTTTCTTCATCAACAAATTGAAATATTACAAAACTAGTTTTAGGTTACACCATTATTCAAGAAATATACGTAAAAAAAGTAATAGAATTTTACGCAGAATCTAAAATAAAATAGGATGTTACATGTAAAAAAAACATTATGTTAAATTCGCCACACTTTTTACAAAGTTACAGACGTAGGTAGGTATAGTTTCATATTATATTCTTTAATTATCCATCTAAAAATAAAATATTTATATACCTAATATAATACTTTAGTATCCAACAAGTGGCTATGAAAATCAAAATAAATATAAATCCATGTCCAAAATAAAAAATGTAAATAACGCTTTGAGGTATAAATTCGGTTCGAATCAGATAAGATATTTTATTCTTTACCGAGAATTAAATTCGAAGAATTCCTAGTCCCTACTTCTTTGCCAAATTCAATAGTCTCCGCCCCTTTTTACGTTTTAATTTCTGCCACCAGTTGGCAGCATCGACTTATACAGGCACATTGACTAACTATTAATATATAAACAAGGGTATTTCTAAATTGTAGGAGAGGTAGACGTGTCAGCAGTGTCAAATACTGTCAATTCTCGTGTTGTGTTTTTGTTTATTTCTGTTTTTTTTTCGAGTGTTTTTATATTTTTCCTAGTGTTTTTTTTGTGTTTTTAGTGTATTATTGTTATATTTTATTTAAAGGACTAAAATTCGCCTTCAAAATGGGTATAAAGTGCGAAGTGTGTGATAAATTTAAGAAATTACATCCTCAACTGTCATTTCATCGGTAAGTAAATAAAGCCGCCATTTTGTCAGTGGCTCGTATATTAATTTTTATTATGTTTAATATTATATTTGTAAATTTATAATATAATAAACATCATAAAAAATAATGTATATATTTTGTTTACAATCCAAATTTTATGATATTTGAATTTAATTATGAATATAAATGAATTGGTATGTTTATGGTTAAAAATAATATCTAGATCTTAATCTAGATATTTACGTTTTGTATTACCAAGATAAATTGTTATTTCAAATTTCCAAAGGATGATGAGAAATTTTTTTATGGATTTCTCTGCTGGGATTGAGTGAAAGAACACTATTAAAAATACCAAACCGTGCATTAGTTTGCTCTAATCACTTTAAAATATCTGATTTTTATATAAGAAATGGAAGGAAATATTTAATAACCGATGCACTTCCACAGCCATTTAAGTCGCCATTTATTCCATCACAATATAGGTAAAACATTTTGTAGCTTAACATTTTATGTACCTATCTTATATAAATAATATTTTAGTTTTAGCTCGGATACATCAAGTGTTTCCACATCCTTCTGGGAAATCTGCATCAAAACCAAGGTAAATAATTTTATTTAGGACTTATTTAAATCAATTGTCTTCATTTTATTTTCTTCCAATAATTAAGTTCTTTTTTTTATTAGCTCCTCAGCAGAGAAGTATGATAAGGAACATAATATTATTAGCATACCAGGTCCATCAAAAATGTAAGTGTATATTTATTGTAAGATATTTTAATTATTTTTATTGCAAAATACCTATTGTTTTATAGCATATATATAATATCTTGACAGGTTTTTCCTTCTTCTGGGTTTTTCACCACTAAGGCAGAAACATTATTTATATGTATAACAGTACATATAATAATTTAAAAAAGCTTTTATAAGACATAATTTTTTAAAATCAAAAGTATTTATCTATTTTTAGTCAGTAAAATAGTTTAAATTTTTAGGAATATAGAGAATGAACCCGGTGAAATTAATATAATACCATTATCTAGAACGTCATCTTCATCAACAATTACAGCTCCTGAAACTGAAATTCATAAAATTAATTATGACATTACATTGAGCTCAGCTAATGAAGCACATCAAAAGTAAGTACCTGTGTTTTAAATATGAAGTAGTTAGACAAGTTTATATTAACATCTACTTTAAAAGTTGTATTATATCCCCAATAAGAAAAATCTGAGTTAAAAAAGACAGATTTTTTTTTATTTAAATAATCAATAAATGGCAGGCATGTTTGAGAAAGTATTTATCTTTTTTTTATTAGTCAGTAAAATAGTTTAAATTTTTAGGGATATACAGAATGAACTCAGTCAAGTAATAACATTATCTAGAACATCATCCGAATCAACAGTCACAGCTCCTGAATCTGAAATGCATAAAATTAATTATGACATTACATTGAGCTCAGCTAATGAAGCACATCAAAAGTAAGTACCTGTGTTTTAAATATGAAGTAGTTAGACAAGTTCATATTAACATCTACTTTAAAAGTTGTATTATATCCCCAATAAGAAAAATCTGAGTTAAAAAAGACAGATTTTTTTTATTTAAATAATCAATAATTGGCAGGCATGTTTGAGAAAGTATTGTAGTGTAACAACCCAAATTCGTCAACAAAGTTGAAGAGGTAATATATTATGAAGTAGTTAGATATTTATATTAACATCTACTTTCCTTCTTCTGTATTATATCACCAATAAGGAGAAATCTGAGTTATATGTATAACAGTACATATTTTAATTTAAATAATCTTTTATAAGACAGGCATGTTTAAAATCAAAAGTATTTATCTTTTTATTAGTCAGTAAAATAGTTTAAATTTTTAGGGATATTCAGAATGAACCCAGTGAAATTAATATAATACCATTATCTAGAACGTCATCTTCATCAACAATTACAGCTCCTGAAACTGAAATTCATAAAATTAATTATGACATTACATTGAGCTCAGCTAATGAAGCACATCAAAAGTAAGTACCTGTGTTTTAAATATGAAGTAGTTAGACAAGTTCATATTAACATCTACTTTAAAAGTTGTATTATATCCCCAATAAGAAAAATCTGAGTTAAAAAAGACAGATTTTTTTTATTTAAATAATCAATAATTGGCAGGCATGTTTGAGAAAGTATTGTAGTGTAACAACCCAAATTCGTCAACAAAGTTGAAGAGGTAATATTTATGGCCAACTGTATAACAAACAATTTAAATGAAAGAAAGGAACCTACGTTGTGTTAATTTTTTTTTATTATGATTACCTCGGATGCGCCTCGACAGAAACAATATTTTGGGAAATTTGAGGAGAATAGGTTATGTAAATAAAACGCTAAATTTGTAAATAGCCCTACTTATTTTATTAAATGAAATGAAAAGAGTGCCGTACTCTGCCTGGAATTCACATGTAAAAGAGCACGCAGAGAAAACCATGATCACTATTCCAGAGACTCTAACTATGCTGTCCTTAACTTTAATAAAAGAGAAATAATAATAATATAGAAGCTGTCCTCATACCAAGGTTTGTAGTTTTGTACATTCAAAACATGCCACATTTATATCATTCAAAACTGAAGAGTGTTTGGTTAGTTAGCAGGTCGCCGCCTGCAGGTACTAAGGTCCTGGTTTCGGATCTCGAAGCTAAAGTTGGATGTTTGGTGTAAATATCTTAATATTATATTTATTGCTTTTAGTTGCCCTCTGCGAGCTAAGATATTTGCCCAGTCACGGTCGAAAAGTATTAGTACATTCAACAAGGCCCTTGTTCTCACCTCGGAACCACAAACATCGACACGACTGGACAGCACATTATTGTATTTAGATTACTTTTAAACTGAAATTATTTACAGCATAAATAGATTCCATTAAATACATACACATGTTATATGATATAATTCTCAGATGAAATAAACAAGGAAAAACTTTAATACAGAATATTAGAACAAAAATAAAATATATGCTTTAGTTAACATTAGTTAAATAATGAGAAAATATTTACTTTACCTTTAATAACATTCTTTGTCACAAAACTCAAGAACCAAAAATAACATTAATGCGTCTCGAATCGTAGTCTCAAAGCTCATCCTCTTACAACTATCATCTCTGGTCGTCGCCTCTTTCCCTCTCCCTACTTTTGCGAATAATATTTTAAAAATCAATAATTTTATTTATGTATACAGAGTGTCTTAAAACTGAATATTTTAGATTTAAAGAAATATGTCTATTTTTAAATAGGCGGTTCATCTCAGTATTTATCTTTTTTTTATTAGTCAGTAAAATAGTTTAAATTTTTAGGGATATACAGAATGAACTCAGTCAAGTAATAACATTATCTAGAACATCATCCGAATCAACAGTCACAGCTCCTGAATCTGAAATGCATAAAATTAATTATGATATATTGAGCTCAGCTATTGAAGCACATCAAAAGTAAGTACCTGTGTTTTAAATAATATGACATATAACATAGTTAGACAAGTGTATATTAACATCTACTTTAAAAGTTGTTTTATATTCCCAATAACAAAATCTATATTTTTTATTTAAATAATAAATATTAGGCAGGCATGTTTCAGAAAGTATCTTTTTTTATTAGTCAGTAAAATAGTCTAAATTTTTAGTGATGTACAGAACGAACCCGATCAAATAAATCTTACCTGTGTTTTAAAAATGAAGTAGTTTATATTAATATCTACTTAAAAGTTGTTTTATATCTCCAATAAGACCATTAAATAAGATATTTTTTATTTTAATAATTATTAATTGGCAGGCATGTTAGAGATATTTTTTGAGCTCCAATAAGCCCTCATTGCCACGGTAGTTCTCTTTAGACAAACTCATATTTTAAACTACAGTTATGGTGTGTTGATACAACTTCTAATATGCCATCTATCCTTGTTATACTATAAGTTGTGTGGCTTTTATATTGCTTTTATAGTGGTATTACAATTTCAAACATTTTGAGTGTTCAAATCAAGTTTGTACAGTAAAGCACAAGTTATTGTGATATACCACATATCTTTAATAAATTTCTATTAAATTTGAAAAAAATATATTTGAGGTCTGTCCATTGAGGAGATCCATGACCGTGATAATTGGTATCTGCCGTTTTAAATCACAGATAAATCGAATATTCCTTCATTTGTTCAATGTGCTCTGTTGAAATCTTCTCTGACTCAGATAGACTTCACACATTTATTTTTGTAAAATGTATTCTCGCTTTTTTATTACTAAAAATATATTTTAGGAATATTCAGTATGAATCTGAAGAATTTATACAACCCTTGTGTCGAGTGTCATCTTTATCAACAACTACAGCTTCTCAAACTGAGGCCTCCAAAAAAAGGTATGATCTATTCAAACATTATTTCTAGAATAAAACTTTAAAATTAATTGCTCATTAAAAAAATCTTAATCGTAATTATTCTTTTGGAAACAATATAGTTAGTAATTCCATTAAATGCTAATCACTAGGTACTTTGTACTAAGTTAAAAACATTTTTTTAAATTGATTTCAACCACTGTCATAACAAATTTATGCCCTTGAGAAGTTCTAATAAAATAAAGTATGACATATTTATTTTACATAAAACCGTACACAAAATACATATTATATCCTAAGTTAAATATGGAATTGTATATTTATTATATAATAATTATAATATATTTATTATATAATATATTAAATGTATTTTCTTAAAATTATTTTTCGTAATAGTGCGTTAAGCATCTGTAGCTCCTAGAATGAAAAACTTAGGAATTTTGTTTAAGTGCAAGCCTAAAGTATATACTAGGATGTATTTCAGGCAAATATTTTAACTTCTACATGGTGGCTGAACAAAAGTGTGAGTGGTTCTGGATATTTTTTTAAGTGGAACACCCTGTATATTATTGCATTTTTGGTTTCCTTTTAGATCACTTTACATAATCCTAAGATATTAGTAATTATATTTTAGTAGTTTCAGATATATTAATAAAAAAAATATATATTTTTTTCAGTCTTTCTTAAAAAAATATTAAAAATACAATAACTGTCCTGAAATTAAAACTATATTAGGTTTTTACTTTAGATGGTCTGTATTGGCTTTGCTATAAATAAATCTTAAATCATACAGGGGTGTTCAAAATTCTGCGCCAAACTTTCTAAAATATATTTTTTTACTTTTATATATTTTTTGTTTTCTTGAGGGAAAGCCCTGTAGATTATTTGTTTATTAGATGGAGAATTAAAAAAATTATCATTTTTTGTATTTAGAGTATTTCAAAATTTTTAACGGTCTCGCAGATACATACTCGCAATATTATTTCATATTATTCTTGCAACGGTAAAATACGAGAGAAAAATCATTGGGTGACTGATAAAAATTTACTGTGGAAAATGCCATATGAAATATAAAACCCTGAATATCTGCGATACCGTTAAAAATGTTGAAATACTCTAAATACAAAAAATATTCGTTTTTTAATAATTATTTATTTATTAAACAAATAATATACAGGGTTTTCCGTTTAAAAAACGAAGAAAAATGATTTTATATTTTAGAAAGTTTGGCGTAGAAGTTTGAACACCCTGTAAGATTTAAGATTTTGATATTTACAGCGAAGTAAGTGCAGACCATCTAAAGTAAATACCTAATATAGTTTTGATTTCAGGACAGTTCTTGTATTTTTAATAATTTCTTTAAGAGGCTGAAAAATATATTTTTTTTATTAATTTATTAATATCCCTGAAACTACTGAAATATATTTATTAATTTTAGGATTATGTAAAGTGATCAGAAAGAAACCAAAAATGCAATAATATACAGGGTGTTCCATTTAAAAAAAAATCATACTGATCCACTCACACTTTTTTGAGCCACCCTGTGGAAGTTAAAATATTTTCCTGAAATACACCTTAGTACATACTTTAGGTTTGCACTTATACAAAATTTCTAAGTTTTTTATTCTAGGAGCTACAGATGCCCGACGCACTATTGCGAAACCCTGTGTACTAATATATATCATGCAATCGAAAAAAAATAGCATTAGTTGGCTTTTGTATGGTGAATATCATCTATCATCATTTCCAAGACGTGGCAGTTTTTTTTCGGTCACAAGGTAGACTATATAGTATGTTTATAATTTTTTTTAGGAAGCGGCGTTATATCGGTGACTTGAGTAGTGAAGACTTTGCTACACCGAGAAAAAGGAAAAGAAACCTGAATTTAATTAAGATCAGGTTTCTACGTACAGGAAAAAAATTAAAGTGTTGGGAAACACAGTTAGGAAATGGCGAGCCAAAATAAAGTCGTTAAATGGCTTAGTGAAATATTTAAAAGAAAAATTATATATTTCAGAATCTTCTGAAGCAGCTCTTAAGGTAAATAGTATATATGGAGGTATTAAATGTCCTTCAGGCATTTGGGCTATATCCTATTCAGATTTTTTTAGAATTTAGAATGAGTGGGAGGGGGGTTAATCACTTCGACCTTACAGATCCATTGTGTCCCCCTTTCTTGAATCATAACTCATCATACAGTCCCAGGGCTTTGACAAAAGCCAGTATCTGGGACGGTTTTATAGAGGGTAGTTCTCCATCTCCAATATCAGTCGTACCAAAATTCATGGCACGAATGGTTGTCGTCTCGGCGCACTCAGTGATGAGGTGTACTGGTGTTTCACCATCTTCCCCACAGAATCTGCATTCGCCGTTTCTTCTTAGTTTCAATCTACTGAGGTGTTCATTGAGGAGACAGTGTCCTGTTTAAAACCCCGTGACAATCCGAAGATTGTTCTTACTCAGACCCAGGAAGATCTGTGATTTTTCTTGATCATAAGCCCTCAGAAACTTCTTCGAATCCTATTCAGATACCAATTCTGCTTGATGTAAATAAAAATATGTAAACCTCTCATTATAATAAATATTACATTAAAAGTATACAATATGTCCCCGATGGTCTTTACAAGAGGAAAAACTTTTTATTATTAACTTTTTGAGAAAACTTCATTCATAAAAGTTTTTGCTTGTTCAAATTTCCATACCGTCTTAGAGAAAAGATCATCTATCTTCCATCCATTCTTAGATCTATCTAAGAATGGAAACCTTCCCCTAGGAGATGCAAGACCTTGTCGTTGGTGGGGAAGCTCCTTGTCAGGTGCTGGCAGAATCTCCTCTAGCACTTTGGCTCGGTCCAAGAAGCATCTCACTCATTGTCTTGTCTCTGGCTGTAGTGGCCAGGGAATTGCACCAAGACATTTAAACCAGGCACCTTCTACTGTCTGTGGTCATGTCTCGCGGGTAGAGGGTGTGGGGGGGTCTTGGCTTAACCGCCTGGACCAAGAGGAGACAACCTCACCAAAAACCTAAATCCTACGATGGCGGGACCAGGTCAAAGGGATGCGTGGCTAGATAGGGGACTAGCCATTACTGGTCTCAACCTTGGGGCATCAGGGGGCACCCCATTGTATTTACCCCTTACTTCTACATGCGGGGCTCTGTAGAAGTGGACTGACTTTCCCTAGCGACTCGTGGGAACACTATGAGCAGTAATAAAAATAAAAACACCAACACCACCGGAGAAGCTGTGGGGAAACCCCCTAGCGACACTGGGAACAGGAACAATGAAAGTTCCAGGGGGTCAAACCCCCCAAAGAAAACTACAGGAGAGGTGGCTGACACTTGCGCGGGACCGTCCTGCGCTAGTGATACTCAAGCTACCACCTCCTTTAGCAAGGGTCGGGAGCTTACCTCTAAACCCAACAGGCGACACAGACTACCGTTTAGTCTACCTGGCCTGGGTCAACCAGGCGGGTTGGACGATCCGCTGAGAGTGGGTCTTAGCGGAGCAGAAGCACGGAGATACCTCCGACTGCTCCACGCAGGACTTGCTCCAGAGGAAGCAAAAGAGAAAGTACTCCTCCATAGAGGGGAGGGCAAAGGAACCAAGAAACAGGCCGGCGCATCTTCACCAAAGGGCAAAAGAGGGAACGAAAACCTTTCACCTCTGCTCCGGCAAGAAGAGAAAAAAGCCAGGATGGAAAGACGTCCAACACCGAGAGGCAAGCAGGGACATATCACCAGCTTTGCCTCTATTGCTGGACAAGTGAAAATGGCAGTGCTACCAAAGGATTACCCAGAGGTTGTACTGACCACCGACCAGCAACGGCTCTAGAAGAGGCGATACTGGACGAAGTAGTGGCGATTGGAGAGCAACACAACGACGGACAAAATGTGGGTCAAATGCGATTTGCGGGGATTCACTTTCGGGTGGGCATGCTCCTCATAGACTGTGTATCTCCAGAATCGGCGGATTGGTTGATAGAAACGGCACCTAAACTTAAGAATTGGCAGGGGCCGGGACTGGTTGCTCTGAAGGGAGACTCACACACCCCAGTAACCTAAACCAGCTCCAAAGTCCTACTCCAGCCCCTCTTCCCACCCCAAACTTATCCTTTCTTTCTTCCCCCCCCCATGCATGGGATATCCCAAATAAACCTGCACCATGCAAAAGGGTCTTCCGCTACAATAGCAAGACTCTTTGAGAAAAATCATTATGCAATGGTACTAGCCCAGGAACCCTGGGTGTATCAGGGACAAATTAGAGGTTTGTCTGGAAAAATTCAAAGGTAATATATGATAACAGGCAGGAATTTCCCCGAGCCTGTATTCTTATAAGAAAGGACATTAACTACACATGTGTTTCAGAATTTACAACCCGAGATCTTGTTCCTATCATGGTTCAGCTTAATATCGAGGATTGCAGTAAAAACATCGTGATTGCCTCTGCTTACTTTCCGGGTGACGGGGAGGCACCGCCTCCGGAGGTACGGGAGCTCGTGCGATTCTGCAGCCAACGGCGACTACCTCTGCTAATGGGATGCGACTCCAATACACACAATGAGGTATGGGGAAGCACTAACACTAACACTAGAGGTGAGTGTTTACTTGAATTCCTCTTAGCATGCAATCTTGAAGTTCTCAATGTAGGGAACAGCCCCACGTTTGTGACAAAAACGCGGGCAGAAGTGTTAGATTTAACAATCGGGAGTGCTGGTGTAATCAGTTACGTGAAACAATGGAGGGTCTCAACGGAACCCTCCCTATCAGATCACAGAATCATCGAGTTCAAATTAGGAGGAATCACACCCCAAACAGAAACTCGAAGGAATCCAAGAAAAACAGACTGGGACATGTATAACACCAATCTCGTAGACAACCTAAACCGTATAGATGCAAGTAGGGCCAGAAACCATCTGCATCTAGAATGGTAAAGGGAACTCAGCGGTGCAATATTGGATGCATATGAATCTAGTTGCCCCGCAAGTAAAGGCATACCAAAAAGTAACAACAAGCCCTGGTGGAACAAGAAGTTGGCCAAACTTAGATCAGAGGTCCGACGACTCTTTAATAGAGCTAAATCCAGTGGCGAATGGCAGCTCTACAGCGAGAAATTAACTGAGTATAAGAAGGAGATAAGAAGGGCAAAGCGGTCTGACTTTAGATCCTTTTGCGAAAACATCACTTCTACTCCTGATGCAGCTAGATTACACAAAGCTATGGCCAAGAGTGGATCTATCCCCATCATGGCACTTAAGAAATCTGACGGAAGCTACACGGAGGGAGAGGAATCTCCTACTTTATACACACTTTCCAGGTAGCATACCTATTGATACTTATGTAGCTCCCACTGAACCTCACAATCCTTGCAGGGAAGATTGGGAAGTGGCCAAGCTAGTAATAACAGAACAAAAGCTGAAATGGGCGATCGACACCTTTCAGCCCTATAAAGCAGCAGGAGTGGATGGGATCTTTCCTGCCCTTCTAAAGGAGGGTCAGCAAATAGCTACTCACCATCTACTAAGCATTACAAGAAGCAGTCTAGCGATGGGATATATACCAACCACATGGAGAAGAGCAAAAGTAATCTTCATACCCAAAATAGGCAAAACTGACTGGACAAATCCCAAGTCATTTAGGCCTATTTGTCTCACATCGTTCATACTAAAAACGCTGGAGAAAGTAGTTGACAACCATATTGGAGAAAATCATCTAAAGGTTAAACCACTGCATGATAGTCAGCATGCATATAGAACGGGCAGATCCACAGAAACTGCTCTGTACCAATTAACGGAGCTAATACAGACAAGTCTGGATAGCAAAGAAACAGCAATTTGTGCCTTCTTGGATATTGCGGGGGCGTTTGACAATATACCACATAAGGTGGTCAGGCGATCTCTAGAAACAAGAGGGGTGAACAGAACTATTATTCGCTGGTTTTGGGAAATGCTGTCAACACGAACAGCAGAGGCTCAGATGGGCACCAAAACTGTAGCTGTTAAAACAACGCAAGGAACTCCACAAGGTGGAGTAACCTCCCCTTTGCTGTGGAGCTTGGTGGTGGATGAACTACTAGATGAATTAACTCTAGCGGGAATACACTGCATTGGGTATGCAGATGACATAGTCATGATCGCTCGGGGGAAACATGAAGGCACCTTGTGTGATATTATCCAAAGAGGACTCCGTATCACTGAGAGATGGTGTAGGACTGTCGGGCTGAGTATCAACTCAGACAAAACCGCGATAGTGCCATTCACCAGAAGGCGAAGTCTGAAAAACTTGAAAAGAATCCAACTAGATGGAAAGGAAATACTGCCAACACAGGAAGTTAAATACCTGGGAATAACCCTGGACAGTAAACTCCTGTGGAACAGGCATATTAAGAACACTACCAGCAAAGCCATAAAGGCTCTCATGATATGCAGAAGACTGGCCGGAAATAGATGGGGCTGCTCCCCTAACATTTTGCGCTGGATGTATACCATGATAGTAAGACCCATGATTACTTATGGAGCAGTTGCCTGGTACACAAAACTGAGCAACGGACGGCAAGGCTAAACCTATGCAAAGTCCAGAGACTAGCATGTGTTTGCATCACAGGAGCCATGAGAACCTGTCCAACAGCAGCAATGGAGGTCATTCTAGATCTAACACCACTGCACATTGTCATTGGTAGATATGCCAATGCGACAATGATTAGAATGGTCACTAACGGAATTAGTACTGGGAGAATTGTCAGATCAGGGGCTTGGAACACCCTCAAAAAGGAAATACCACTTCTACAACTCCCAGTGGACGATATGCCAAGAACGTACAACTTTGACAAACATGTCAATGTCGTATTGAGCAATAAGAAGGATTGGAAGAGCAAAACGCTTGCCCAGCAGTTAAAAGACCATACCATAACTTGGTATACTGATGCTTCCAAAACCAATACGGGAACAGGGATCGGAGTGTTTGGGCCGAGAGCTAATTACTCGAACCAATGGGCACTTACCCTAGTATCCTACAGGCAGAAATCTACGCTATCGAGAGATGCGTACAACTTATCTTAGATAGGAACTATCGGAAACAAGAAATAGCCATCTTATCTGATAGTCAAGCAGCGTTAAAGGCGATCAACTCAGTATTAATCAATTCGAAATTGGTCAAAGAATGCATAGAGAAGCTGAATAAATTAGGCAAAGAAAACAAAGTCCTCCTACATTGGGTGCCTGCTCACCAAGGGATAGAAGGCAATGAAAAAGCAAATAATCTAGCTAGGAAAGGAGCGAACACTCCACTAACTGGACCAGAACCGTTCTGCTTTCCAAGTGGTAACCAACTCAAGGCGGAACTCAAGAACTTTGAAGATTCCATCCGCAACCTGGAATGGAAATCTTGCAATGGTCTAGGACACTCGAAGAAGTTTCTGAGGGCTTATGATCAAGAAAAATCACAGATCTTCCTGGGTCTGAGTAAGAACAATCTTCGGATTGTCACGGGGTTTTAAACAGGACACTGTCTCCTCAATGAACACCTCAGTAGATTGAAACTAAGAAGAAACGGCGAATGCAGATTCTGTGGGGAAGATGGTGAAACACCAGTACACCTCATCACTGAGTGCGCCGAGACGACAACCATTCGTGCCATGAATTTTGGTACGACTGATATTGGAGATGGAGAACTACCCTCTATAAAACCGTCCCAGATACTGGCTTTTGTCAAAGCCCTGGGACTGTATGATGAGTTATGATTCAAGAAAGGGGGACACAATGGATCTGTAAGGTCGAAGTGATTAACCCCCCTCCCACTCATTCTAAATTCTAAAATTCTAAATTCTAAGAATGGAAACAAAATATTACCATAAAAACGCTTAAAAATTTTACTTAAAAAAAATATATTTTCATATTTTTGTATTTTAACGGTATGAAAATTTTGAAAAGTATAAACGGAATTAACCATTTTAGGATAAGCAAAAACTTTTATAAAGAATGCATTTCCCTCAAAAAGTTTGTCCTCTTATAAAGACGACCCGGTGATATAATATAAATTAATAATAATGAAATAATATTGGATTATTTTTCCAATTTTAACTTATTATCATTTATTATCTTAGATTAATTTATTACACTAAAAATAAATAAGTAAATTTTGTCCAATGACAATAGTCTGTTATTTTATTTAACTGATATGAGATTTTGTATGTTGTCTGTTGAAGTTTTCCCTGGCTTACTGGACAGATTTTAGATTTGTCCTTTTTTATTTTGTTTGTTCTGACATAATGTAAAATTATCTATGATTTTCTTGACATGAAATAAATATCTATCTATATATCTATAATCTAGTAAATTCTTGTATGGAAAAATAAAAAAGTTAGAGGTGAGCTGCTTTTGCGACGCACCCGGTATATATATTTTTTAATTTCAAATAATTATTTATGTGGGGTTTAAATAAATTTAATCTATCATTCATGTTGAAAATTTTTGATATTTTAAAGGAATTTTTTTTAGGCAACTCTTCAAGGCCCTAACAGAGAATTATTTGAAAGGATGCTGAATGGATCTAGAACGCAGAAATACAGCGACTCTGTTCGCTCCTTTGCCTTAACGCTGTCATTTTATTCCCCGAGAGCATACGACTTTGTTAGGAAAAATTTTAACAAGTCTCTGCCCCACTTGAAAACAATATCAAAGTGGTATCGTTCTATTAATGGTGAACCAGGTTTTACGCAAGAGGCGCTAGAGGCTTTAAAAATGAAATCCAAAAATAGTGACAAAGTTTTTCTTTGTAATTTAGTTTTAGACGAAATGTCTATCAGGAAACATGTCGAGTGGACTGGTAAAAAATTTTCTGGGTATGTTGATATTGGTACGAAATTCGATTCAGATATGTTACCGGAAGCAAGAGAAGCTTTAGTTTTAATGGTGGTATGTCTTAATGACTATTGGAAAGTTCCTGTTGGGTATTTTTTAATTGATGGTTTAACTGGTGCAGAGAAAGCTGAATTAGTTAAAAAATGCTTAACTTTGATACATGAGTGTGGTGTTACTGTCACATCTATGACATTTGATGGGGCATCATCAAACTTTGCTATGGTGAAAACTTTAGGCGTTAATTTAGACAATTCAGATAATTTAAAAACTTATTTTAAACATCCCGTAACTAATCAAAATATTTACATATTTTTGGACCCATCTCATATGATAAAATTAGTCAGGAACTGCTTAGCGTCACAAAAAATATTAACTGATTTCAATGATGAGAATGTGAGTTGGGATTTTATTGAAAAATTGGTGCATCAACAAAATATTGAAGGTCTGCATGCTAGCACTAAATTAAGAATCAGGCATTTACAATGGACGCGCGAAAAAATGATAGTTTGTTTAGCAACCCAAACTTTAAGTAAAAGTGTTGCTGACGCTTTGTTGTTTTTGTGTAAAGATCGATTAAATGCAAATTTTAGAGATGCGGAAGCAACGTCAAATTTTACATTAATTTTTAACAATTTATTTGACATTTTCAATTCGAGGAGTAGAATGAGCAAATATATTTTTAAAAGGCCCCTTTCAAATATCTCATATACTAATTTTTTTATATTTTTGGATGATGCTGCGAGATACATAAAAAATCTAAAACTTAGAGGCGTCCCTGTTTTACAATCGCCCAGAAAAACAGGCTTCCTTGGTTTTTTGATATGCATCGCAAGCATTAAAGATATGTTTCGGTTTTATGTACAGGAGAAAAAGTTTTTAAAATATATCTTAACATACAAATTATCGCAAGATCATTTAGAATTATTTTTTGGATGCATTAGAAGTAGAGGAGGTTTTAATAATAATCCTACAGCGAGGCAGTTTGAAGCTGCATATAAACGGTTGTTACTACATACAAATGTATTTGCTGGTGAGAAGGGAAATGCTATAAATTTAGCGTTAGTATCAATTTTGTCATCATCTAATGTTTTAACAAGAGAGGAAAATAATTTACATCTAGAAAAGTCACCTGAGTATTTAGATCTTGAACAACGCATTAAAGAAGACATAAATAAGTACGAGTTTGTTAATTCCAATGGTTGGGATTTGACGCTGTATGTTGAAGATGTTGTAGCATACATATGTGGGTATGTTATAAAATCATTAAAAAATTGCATAAGTTGTCTTTCTTGCCAAGATTTAATATTTAACGCAAGTAGTACATCGTTGCTACAAAATAGAAAAACATTTGGGGCATTAACAAATGCATCGCCATTTATTATTAATATTTGTAAAAATGCTGAAAAATTTTTCCGATTTTTTCATAAAACAAGGAATATATTTAATCCTAAAATAAAAAATTTGCTAGAAGTTCTTGTTCTGAATACTTTAAATAATTTATCTATGGATAATTTAAAAGATCAAAATAATCATTTATTTGAAGATGGACCGTTTGATAGTCATGGTATACTTTTAATAAAATTAGTGTTAAGAAATTATTTTAAAATAAGGATTAATTACGAAGCAACAAAAAAAATAGATATGCAGAGAATAAATAGAATTAGAAGTATCAACACTAAAGTGATATTATTTAAGAATCAGTAAATTCTGTTTTATATTTTACTCTTCGTTCCTTTATTGTGAATGTAGGAAATTCGCTACTAAATAAAAGTGTGTATATTATATTGAATGTGATTTTAGATTACGATTTAAACAATCTCAAAAAAATACTAGCCTTACCTAGTCTTAATTAAATTAATAAAGCAAATTGTGTTTTTTAAATAAATCCAACGCATTTTTACTCAACATACAAATTTTTGAAAGATCTCGCGTTAAATAGGGGACGGGGTCCAAACAAATCTCACGATATCTCACCGGTCGGGGTAGAGGGTTAAAAAATCCTCAGAAACGCCTCACGTAATTAACAGACCCCCCGTAAAATATAGTTATCTAATTTATGTTTTATTCATTTTAGAGCAGTATGTAAATACTTAGAATCTATGTCGTTCTTGAAATGTTGGTGTTTTTAATTTTAATTTATCCTCATTTTGAAGTATAAATTACTACTAAATTTAATAAAAGGAATACTGTAATTACTCAAAATGTGTCCACCTTTTAAATGATTTTGATATTCAGAGCTTGTATATTTTTTGTTACTTTGAAAAGGTCTTTTAATTTTATAACTTCTGTATTTTTCGCTAGATCTGGTTCCTCTTTATGAAATCGATTTAAGGTTTTTTTTTAGTAGTTTAGAAATATTCACAATGTCCCCATATAGTTTGCAATAAAAAAATATTAATGGAATATCCACATATGTATGTAATATTTTCCACAAAGCGGACAAATGCCATTCTTTCGTTTAATTAATCCTCATCTACATAGATATGTTTTCTATTGTTCAAAAAAAATCCTATATGCGTATTTCGCCACTGCAAGAAAATCTACAAAATTAAATAGTTATTTTTTGTAAACACTGCTGGCGTTAATCCAACGGAAACTACTTGTCAGCAGTTAGGTTTACTGATAAACAAATTTGCCCAATGAACAAAAAAATGCTTAACGTTTCGGAAATCTTCCGTTCCTTCTTTATCAGAATATCTCTTTCCGTCGTCTAGTTTTTAAACTATTTAAAATATTTAAATGCAACTATTCAAGAACACTTTTTTTTAAAACAGATAAGTCTACAAAAACCGTTTACGTTCTACTGTTGTTTTTCTACTGTTATTACATTAGTAGCGGTCTTGCTATTTTTCTAACAATTCTATACCACATGTTGCATTGTATACCTTTAACTGCTGCAATTTGCATTTGATGACTTCATATCTAATTATGAACTCAGAACTAGCAACCCCTTGTAGGCAGATTTGAATTGTCTTGCCGAGAAATTATTTTAACACCATTACTCCTTCTAGTGTCATTAAAAATATTTCAATATGATCTCGTCTTAATTTGTATATTATCTATACTAATATATAAAATCCTTAAGTGACTGACATACTGATTAATCACGATCCTGCTCAAACTACTCAACGTAAGAAGCTCAATTTTGGCATACAGGTTGATTCTAGGGTGTAGAGGTTCGATAAGAAGGGATTTTTCGAAATTCCAGTTCCAAGAGGGTGAAACCATGGGGTCTTTATATTTGTAATTTTGCATAAATGTTAACTGAGTTCAAATTAATTATATATTTGTGCAAAATAAAAATACTACTTAATAATAACCGCTCCGGTATATAGCGTTTAACGCTTTGGGGTGTAGGAATTTTGCAGCTTGCTATGCTAGAACCGTTCAGGTACTAAGGAAGGTAATGTGGCTAACTACGCTTCAACCGCCTATTATTACCTCAGGATTGTAAATCCCAAGTACTCATTTAAGGCTGGAGTCGACCTAGGTACCCAAACTATTTTATTTTAATAAAAATAGTCAGCTGATGAAATGCCGAGGTGTGGTCAGGGCAGCGAAGTTGGTAGACGAGCCTGTGCCTCTACACCACCGGGCACCATGAAATACTACTTCCCTGTCATAAAAATTAATAAAATTTAATGCATTCGCAAAATGAAACTTAAGTTTATGTCGCTAATCTAACTTTCACCATGAATATTCTTTCGTCCCTAATTTTGTTTTCAAAATTACTAGACTATTTTATTTGGAGGCAAAAAAACTGACTTACAACAAGTATGTTTGACTGCTGACCCGAGATCCTAACTGTAATATATTTGAATATTATTTTGTAGAATAAATGATGAAATGAAATTGTTAGCTTCTAAGTGTAAAATACCTTAAATATAATTATATATTAAAATTCTTATACGTTAAAATTCGGAATAAAAAGTTATAAATAATATAAATGTAAAATCTATGTATTTTACACTAACCAAGATAGAACAATCAACCAACATCCGAATCGACAATAAATTGTATAACTCGTGTCCGTATAAGTACTTGTGAAAAATTGATGAGATGCCTCGCAATTTATGACAGCATGTAATCTGAGATGTTTGACAGTTGAAAAGGTTTTCAAAAAAAAAACAATTTAATAAATCCTCCATCATCAATTAATCATTTTTTGTTACTGTATTTCCACATAATTTTTGCATATGACACGCATCCCACAATGTTATCTTTTGTTTCGTTACAGGGTGATTAAATTATAGGTCAAAATTATCAATATGCACCATCAAGATGCACCACCAAATGACACACTGTAACAGACAATATTAAATTTATGTAACATCTTTAAACAAATTTTAATTGAATCAAACTTTTATCTGATTCTAAAGCTTATTGTATCAGAAAATATCTTGCTGAAACTTTTTAACCATCATTTTAGGCAGCACAGTGCTTCGTATTTAACATTGAATCTTCGCAATATGTTTCATAATCAACAAAACCTTTGCATTTTGATCCAGTCCTTTTAACAAATTTTTTCATCTATGACGATTTGTGATGATTTGTTAATTAACCCTCTACATACTATTTATTAGGAAATATATCGTCATCATCAGTTTCAGCTTATTCTACCATTTCCAATTATGGTGTAGCCTCCCTCACTTACTCTCTTTGTATTTTTGGGCCCATTATTATCTATTGTTGGCTATGCGGGCCCAAGTTATCCCTGCTAATTTTCTAATATCATGGTCTTGATATTAGGAAATATATATAGCAAGGATTTAGTAATGAATATTGACAAGATGGTGAAGCAATTAATTTTTTTAAGATGCCTATAAAATAAAATCAATTCAATAACTTTTTAATACTAATGACAGTGAATTGTACTTTTTTATATCATTATAAGTATAACATTCCTTTTAATAAGGGTTAATGTGCTCAGGCATAGTTAAATTTCTTAATCATCTTTGTATAACTATTTGGTTTTTAGAAAAATGTATCTGCACTCAGCTATACATTTAAAAGCTTGCAATATTTGGTGTACAATCCAACACATGATACCACTTTTATAGTGTTGAAAGATGAGACAGTAAATATATATAGGGTAGACAGTAAATATATATAGACTAGTCATATGTTCCGGAAGAATAAAATATAAAGTCAGTACAAATATTTATTACTCTCAAGTACTTTTAATATTTACCTTACCGCGGAACAGGTTTACTTAACAATCCGGCGTAACTTGAGAGTGATTTTGTAAAAGTTTTGTGCTTATCAGTAAGGCATGGTCCTAAACAGTAGCTACTTTAATGACATAGTGCAGATCATATTGTACCTTTAATCCTGTTTGAAATCGATATAATGCTATATGCACAATACTAAACCTAAATGCCGCTAAATGGCTTAGCAGCTGATGCGGCTTATACAAAATCCTTCCTTCTAAACCTAGGCAGAGCTGTAGAAATATTTTTTTTTGAGAGAAAAATTATAATAGTGACTGAAATGGTATATTCTAGACTTTTACTTGTTTCTGTCTAAAAATAGTTATATTTTTGAGTTTTGATTATTATTAATGGTTAACAGAACACAAATCAGATTTAATCAGGTAGGGGTAATATTAAATAGGTACCTACTAATGTCACTTAATATAAATATCTACAATAATTTATCACATATATATATATATATATATATATATATATATATATATATATATATATATATATATATATATATATATATAAAATATATCAAACGTTATAAGTAGTAATAATGCAGTAAGTTATTAATTATTAGTAGAAATATGTTAATATAGAACTATTTTATATTTTATGCAAATTTGTTTAAAGTAAAAAACGACTGAGAAGTTCAGGGCCTATTTTACCATAAGGCCCGGGTCTTGGGCCCGGTGGTCTAGGGGGCCCGTTAAAGGTTTTTGAATGAAGAAAACCTTCCATCTTTGGCTATTTTAAATGTAGAAAGCGATATTCCGACAAACTAGATTTAAATATGATCATAGATAAGTTTTCTGAAATTAAAATTCGAAGAAAGAAAATTATGATTAGTATTAAATATTGCTATAAAAATAAAATAACTTGAGCATCACTGGAAAACGCACACAATCACATTACCATAATCAAGTATATAAAATAGTTAAATATGTTTGTTATTGTACCGTAGCTAAGGCCACAAGGCGTCTCACCTACATATAGGCATGGCCCAAAAGCGACATAGTCGTAGCTTAGGCCAGAAGGCGTCTGACCTACATATAGACATGGCCCAAAAGCGACATAGTCGTAGCTTAGGCCAGAAGGCGTCTCACCTACATATAGGTATGGCCCAAAAGCGACATAGTCGTAGCTTAGGCCAGAAGGCGTCTCACCTACATATAGGCATGGCCCAAAAGCGACATAGTCGTAGCTTAGGCCAGAAGGCGTCTCACCTACATATAGGCATGGCCCAAAAGCGACATAGCTTAATGTTGTTCCGTAACGACAATAAATAACACTAAAACACTCATTGATAAACATCTATCCTTTAACTAAATAATATTAAAATGCTCTTTGATAAATACTTGTCTACTATAAAACACACACACAATAAAAAGTAATACTAAAACACCCTTTACTATCTACTACTAAAGTTCAGTGATAACTGTTAACTAAATAATATTAAAATACTCTCATACAAATCCTAGCAATACCCGTGAATGGACAAAATACACTCTCACACAAAAGTAATACTAAAATACCATTTTCTATCTACTACTATAACTCAGTAATAACTGTAAATTAAATAATATTAAACTACTCTCATACAAATCCCAGTAATGCCCGTGAGTGAACAAAATACACTCACCTGTATAATACTTCATTCCTTCTATTCAGTCCCAGAAATATTTTCCACACAATTATAATCTGAATTTAATATTTTTTTGATAAATGGCGACGTCAATCTAAATAATCATCAACAATGCAAACCGCATCGTCTAGGAAACGACATTTTTATACATGCGGTCAAGAAAAGTCAATTAGAGATTCAAATAAAATATTATTTCTTAAAATAACACAATTTAATATAAACAATTTTTAACGGAAAACAAGACTCTTACAGTCGGCCATCCTGCTAGAAGCTCGTCCCGAGCTTGCCTAATCGGATTTCATTAGGATTACGCCTAATATCGCCTAATTATCGGATAAATACGCCTAAATATCGGATAATACTAAATCTCCATATTTACCATATCTTTCACTAGCAGCTGAATCTGAAACTTCTCCACATGTTTTCCAGTGTCTCACTGCCACCGTTCGTTTAGTTAACTTTACGTTTGTTTCAATAAATGGACTCCATATCCACCATGTACCTATCATGTGACAATTCGGATTTTATTACCATTGGTCCGCTGCAGACGGAAAGTAATCTACGGCTGATACGACTGCTCGTGCTGTTCTCTTGATAAGCACCAAATCACCTATCTTGGGCTGTCTTGCTTCTTTACGAGTTTTATCAAAGTAAACTGTCTGTTTGCTTTCAGCCAGCTCAGTTAATCTGCTTGTTCTTTGTCTTTCAAGTAAAAGATTATCTACTACCCGAGGTATTCATGTAACTGCATAAACCAAGCACTGATCAGTTGTTTGTTTTTGATGATTTGATTTGATTTGATTTGATTTGATTTGATTTGATTTGATTTGATTTGATTTGATTTGATTTGATTTGATTTGATTTGGTTTGGTTTGGTTTGGTTTGATTGGATTCGATTCGATTCGATTCGATTCGATTCGATTCGATTCGATTCGATTCGATTCGATTCGATTTGATTCGATTCGATTCGATTCGATTCGATTCGATTCGATTCGATTCGATTCGATTCGATTCGATTCGATTCGATTCGATTCGATTCGATTCGATTTGATTTGATTTGATTTGATTAATTCCATTTAATATAAATACAATGGTACTTAGATTATAGGATCTTCACGAAGAATATATACAGAAAACAAAAACAATTTTATGATATAAAATTACACGTAACACGTTACACAATGTTACCATCCGCCTTCATTTTTTTTCAAGTTTTCTCTCGTTCCTAATTCTGTGTAAACGGGAGATTCGGGCTGATCTTCACCAGAAGTCCATTTCGGTAGACAACAACTTCTTTTTATGTTTTTTGCTTAACAGCCATACCCCAGAGTCATATAACATTGCGCTTTTCAGAATCGCATTATAGATCAGTTTTTTTTTCTGTGATCCGAGATATTCCTAAACTAAAGCACCCACGCTACTTTCACATATATAATTGCTCATTCTTGACAATAAGCACTGAACATTTTAGATGTGAAAACAGATCAGTGATAATCCGAATAGGTCGTTCAAATAAAGCAGATATGTCATCCAAAAATATCAACACTTTACTCGTCTTTGTTGTACTGACGGCTTTCATGAAAATACACTTAGTAAAGGCATCTATGGCGTTAAATAATTATGATTTTTCTTTCTGCTTTTCGGATAAAGTCCGAAGTGATCAAGATGGACGGTATGCATTGGAAGTTCTTTCTTCTGTTGGTCGTTTTCTTTATTCAAGCACAGTCTACAGCACTTAATGTATTTCCCACATTAGCTTTCATCCGGGGAAACCAATATGCCAAGTATTAAGTTTTTAGCAATAAGTGGTTCAAATCATCGTGAGAAGTTCGAACTACACGAAATCACATTTTTTGAAGGGAACTACCCATTTGTAGTATTATTTTGGCTTTAATTCACAGACTTGTCCTTCGCGTATGGGATAGTCCTTGTAGATTCTCCTAGCATGCTCAGTATCCAGTAGTTCTGATAGTAACTTGCTTACTTGGTGATATTGGCACTGCATGACTGATCGCAAAGTTATTTTCTGTACATCATTTATTTCAGGAGAAGAAGTAGCTTCAGACAAGAAAGTTGTATCATTTTTTTTATTACACGAACGCTCCGTTGTCAGGTAAATATCTACCGATCTTTAAATGCCATCGATTTGTAGTTCAAAATTGGTAGTATCCAAAAATTCAACTCTGCCATCACGATGTCCTCTCAATACACAACATCGAGATATATGTATAGGTAAAGTCATAGGATTTGCTTCACTCTTCTATATAGTGTTACATGTACTTTCAAAATCTATGTATGCTTTCGACGTTCGGCTATATACTTTTACTACTCTGTAATATTTTTGACTGGTTTTGACTATCAGGTCGTACCGAATCTCTTCTGTCTCGTGACAAATTTGAAAAATTTCAAAATTATTTCATATTCTGACTTTCTCTTGTTGTTTGAACTCTTTTCTAGCCACATTCATACATCTTTTCTTTGGTCTATCTGCCATCAGTTAAGTCGTAGTTAAGTAATTAAGTTGTAGTCGAAGTAAGTTGGCCGCTATTTCTTGTCCTTAATACAAAATTAGTACATCACTAGTAACTGTAATTTTATTAATAATAAATACTACATATTTATTTATCCACAAATAATGTTCTAATAACATAATTTGGGCATGTCAGATATACTTAAATAAATACAAACTTATAATAAATATATAAACTGAAAATACATAAAACATATTATACATAGACCTGAAAGAGCTCAGATCCACTTCTGAATTGTAGAGCGAGTAAGAAAAATATAATATTTTTTTGTTAATATAGCATAATATATGAATGGTGTTAATATCAATTTAATATTCAAACAAGCATAAACGAAAGAAGCTAAACTCACCTTAGATGCCGGGACACTTGTGTAATGCTCTCACTCTATGATCCCGCACAATTTTACAATCCTATAAAATAAAATGCTTAGTATTGGAAAACGCTCATGATCACATCACCATAATCAGGTATATAAAATGGTTAAATATTTTAATATTGTTTCGTAGCTAAACGACAAGGCGTCTGTCCCTCACACAAAAGGGATGGCTACAAACGACGCAATAGTATTAATTTGTTCCACCTATCTAAGCGACAAGGCGTCTTTCCGACGCACAAAAGGGATGGCCACAAAACGACATAGCTTAATGTTGTTGTTCCGCAGCTAAGCGACAAGGCGTCTTTCCCACGCACAAAGGGATGGCCACAAAGCGACGTAGCTTATTATTGTTGTTCCTCAGCTAAGCGACAAGGCGTCTTTCCCACGTTCAAAAGGGATGGCCACAAAGCGACGTAGCTTATTATTGTTGTTCCGCAGCTAAGCGACAAGACGTCTTTCCCACGCTCAAAAGGGATGGCCACAAAGCGACATAGCATAATATTGTTGTTCAGCAGCTAAGCGACAAGGCGTCTTTCCCACGCTCAAAGGGGATGGCCACAAAGCGACATAGCTTATTATTGTTGTTCCGCAGTTAAGCGACAAGGCGTCTTTCCGACGCACAAAAGGGATGGCCACCAAGCGGTATAGCTTATTATTGTTGTTCCGCAGCTAAGCGACAAGGCGTCTTTCCGACGCACAAAAGGGATGGCTACAAAGCGACATAGCTTAATTTTGTTGTTCCGCAGCTAAGCGACAAGGCGTCTTTCCCACGCTCAAAAAGGATGGCCACAAAGCGACGTAGCTTATTATTGTTGTTCCGCAGCTAAGCGACAAGGTGTCTTTCCCACGCACAAAGGGATGGCCACAAAGCGACATGGCATAATATTGTTGTTCCGCGGCTAAGCGACAAGGCGTCTTTCCAACGCACAAAAGGGATGGCAACAAAGCGTGTAAGCTTATTATTGTTGTTCCGCAGTTAAGCGACAAGGTGTCTTTCCCACGCACAAAGGGATGGCCACAAAGCGACGTAGCTTATTATTGTTGTTCCGCAGATAAGCGACAAGGCGTCTTTCCCACGCTCAAAAGGGATGGCCACAAAGCGACATAGCTTATTATTGTTGTTCCGCAGCTAAGCGACAAGGCGTCTTTCCCACTCACAAAAGGGATGGCCACCAAGCGACGCAGCATGTATTGTTGTTCCGCAGCTAAGCGACAGGGCGTCTTTCCCACGCACAAAGGGATGGCCACAAAGCGACATAGCTTATTATTGTTGTTAAATAATTTTTTTTTTTTTTTTTTTTTTTTTTTTTTTTAATAATACTAAACGCCATTTGATAATTTGCCAGGTATTATAAATCACACCCAATAAATATTACTAAAATACTCTATGATAAATAGCTGTCCATTACGTATCTATAATAAATAACGCTAAAACGCTCTTTGATAAACATCTATCTTTCAACTAAACTATATTAAAATGCCCTTTGATAAATACTTGTCTACTATAAAACACACACACACACAAAGTAATACTAAAATACCCTTCTCTATCTACTACTAAAGCTCAACTTTAACTGTTAACCTAAATAATATTAAACTACTCTCACACAAATCCCAGTAATACCCGTGAGTGAACAAAATACACTCACCTGTATAATGCTTCATTCCTTCTATTCAGTTCCAGAAATATTTTCCACACAATTATAATCTGGATTTAATTTTTTGATAAATGTTTTTTTTATTTTGTATTGAAATAATCATCAACAATACTGCGACCATCGTCTAGAACGACATTTTATACATTCGGTCAAGAAAAGTCAATTAGAGTTTCAAATAAAATATTATTTCTTAAAATAGCGGTTGGCCGTAAACAATTTTTGAATAAGACTCTTACCATATTACGATACTACTCCCTGACGTTCGATTGTGCTCATATTTGATATATACGTATTGCTGACATTTACGTATTATGTTACCATGGAGCATATAAAGGGGTACCATAATGTAGATACCAACATACATTAACTACACGCA